>NC_133618.1:407814216-408114216 GCF_048593235.1 Sminthopsis crassicaudata | reverse complement strand
TCTTTGTGTGTCCTGCTCAAGTCGAGATCTCCTTGAAAACATAGCTCCCCTGTAACCACATCCTGTACAAAGGATAGGGGAGAGCATTCCATCCAAGAAGCTGGGGGCCTTCCATGAGCAATCTTTGATTGCTTTCAATTCCAATTCTAGCTGCAATTTAGGGGATGAATTCAGAATAAGTTGGCTAGTTGGTGCATAAACATGCTGTAGAAATACCAACAAAAGAAGGTATTTTTCAAAACGTATCTCACTATTTTTATGGGTTTCCCTTTTTCTTTTACGGAGGAGTCTTGGGTATCAGCTGATAGGAGAGGTGAACCATGAAAAATGCTGGATTTCAGGCCAAGTAATTCCATTAGGAGCAGAAATGATTTGGTGAAACATGAGTAAGGGAAATCATCTGCAGCAACCCAACAGCTGGGCCCAAATGACATCACTCACCAAAATCAAAGGAAATGAGCTAATCAGATATGCGTAAAAGCTCTTTGTCTTAGCTAGCTTACAGCATTGCAATTTGCTTTTAAGATGGGAATACACAAACACACACACTCACATATATGGCTTTGAAAAATTTAGCCCTCATCTTTTGCTGCATTGGATAAATTGTTTTGCATTTATTGAAAGTGACAAGAAAATAAAATGCCTGAAATGTTCTCAGTTTGCTGTGATGGGGAAGAATTACCCCAGGAGCAACATTTCCACACACTTCTGGCTAAGTATACAGTAGCAGTAATTTACATTGTCTTTCTTTCCTTCTCCCCTTCCCAATCCTTAAAAAATTTTTTTTAATTAAATTGAGATCACTGACTTAAGATATTCTTAGTTACCAGCATGCTCTGCCCTTTTTCTTGGTGATCTCTCCCCAAGAATTTATGGTCAATTATTAATAGATATTAAACTAAGGACAAACAGTGAATTGGGAAAGTGATTTGAAAATCATTAGGAGAATAGGCAAAAGTCAGGAAATTCAGAGCTACTCACCTTCTCATACTGAAGTAGGAAGGAGATTTAGGAAATTGAAAATCTGGAAACACAGCCCCAAGGGATAGAGGGGGTGGCAGCCAGAAAGTTGGTTTCTGTAATGAGGTAGGAGCAGGTGACAGACCTTCAGAGATAAGAGGCAAGGGCCTCTCACAGGAAGGCACAGACTTCCCTCTTCGACTTTAACAGAGCCAAGTTATGAGGTCCACAGAGAGCCAGGTGAGTTTCTGGGCTGGGAGACTATATGGTGGAAGGAAACATTTGCCTCTCTAGGAATAGAGAGCCCAATTCATGAATGAAGGACTTCTGTTATCACCTGATATTCAGGACTCCTCAGTAATAGAAAAGGGAAACCCATAAAAGCAGTGAGATACGTTAAAAAAAAAAAAAGTCAAGTCAATCAGAATTTATTAACTTCCTATTGTGTGTCAGCAGAGATGCCTGGTTTGAAGTTCCAACAGTGATACATATTGGCTATTTGACTCTATGCAGGTCATTCTCTGTCCCAGGCCAATTCCATGAAACTATAATTAAAGAATGAGTTGCCAAACTGCTTTGGAAATTGTAGTTTCCTTCAGATACTTTGCTTCTGGGTTACTTTGGCAAGCTGGCTAGACTCAATTTCTTCATTGTTCAAATGAGCAGGTTGAGATATATGACTCCTTAAGGTCTCTATGAGTTTTTCACAAAATGGCCAAAACCACTTTGCAGAAATCTAGTGAAAAGTGGTGAGGGGTTATGAAAAGTGTCTTAATCTGTGCTTTGCCTGAAGGTTTTCACTATCCCCCTTGCAGGTCCCCCCCTTCAGGTGGTTTCCTCCTACCACTCAAGAACATATAAGATCTGCAACCCAAGATTTTTTAAAAAGTTGCCCACTTCTTCTGGTAAAGATCAATGACCTTGGTTATTCCTCCTGCCAAAGAGCTTAATTGGAAGAGGTTGGGAAAGGCTTTCATTTCTTATCCTTTAGTTGTCTCCTTTCCTATTAGGTACTCAATGGTTGGACTCTTGCCTACAAAAGTCTATTTCCCCTGTAATATTCTGAAGGGGGGAAAGGGAGTTTACATGAAATGAATCAGAGACATGTAGATCTAGAATTAGTAAATTCCTTAAAGGTCACTCCCTTAATTTTACAGATAAGGAACAAGGTCACACAAAAAATAGATCACAGAGCTGGGTTTAGATCTTCTCACTATGGCCAACATTCTTTCCATGGTGCCATGCTGAATCTTTGCTAAAATTGTTCAGATCCCTTTGATTTGAGCAGTGATGGCTTATATGTAGGCAGCTACATGTCTCTCTTGTAAATTGAAGATTTTTCCATTCTCAAATATCTCCATCAAGTCCCTATTTTGATGCCTGAAATTCCTACATTTCTTCTTCTTTTGGGTTAAGGTTTTAAAGACCCTTTTTACACAGAAAAGTTATCAAGGAAATATATTAAATCATTTTCAACAACAGTTCTTTGATGGCATGGTATTCAGAAGACCCAGGTTTGCATCCTGCCTCTTATTATTAGATGTGTGACTGGGAGTTATCATTTAATTCTTTTGAGACTTGGTTTCTTTATCTCAAGAATGGCTGTAGTGATATCTCTACTACTTTTCTATACTGAAAATCAAATGAAGTATTATATTAAAAAACGAAGATTCTTCAGTGTTTTATGGATCTGTTATTTCATCATTTAATATGCTCTCCACAGACATAGATAACAATTCCTCTGTGTTTTAATAGTCTTTGTGAGTGAGCTAAAAATAAATAAATAATACATTGTCCAATGTTTGACCTTCAGTTGGCAAGAATTTCTGATTTCACTTAGGGTGATCCATGGTTGGAAAATATCCAATACATTTCTGGATCTTTCCATCTTAGTAGGCTCTGCCAGAGCTTGTGCACCATTGGCCAAGCTTTGGGGATTCTAGGGTTGCCTCTGTGCTTTGATATGGCATTATATGAAAATATCAGAAAGGACAAATATGAAAGGAAAATAAATCTATTGCTATCTTAACTTCAATTAATTTATCAGACTATTCATCATATGGATGAATGACACACAGAACAGATGAGTTTTGGTGGAAGGAAATAGATTAAAAAAAAAGACTAAAACAGGATTTTATTTACTGGAAGGGAGCTTTAGGGAGATAGGTGAAAATAATGGAGGTAAAACATCTGATTCTTATATGTACTTTACAGCTTTTGAATACCTTGACTTACCAAAATGCTTTCAAATTCAATAGATCAAGCCCTACAAGAACCCTGCGAAATGAGCACAATAGATGTTGTTATCCTCAATTTAAATTTGAAGAAACTGAATATTAGAAAGGTTAAATCATATGCCCAAGGATATTCTATGCTATGTAGAGAATATAGAGCACTGGCCCTTTCTGTTATCAGACTAAGGACTTGAGTTCAAATCCTATCTCTAATGCTTACTAACTGATGTTTACTTCCATTGTAACCCTGGGAAAGCAAATTAATTCTCCCAGGGCATTTCTCTCAACTGTAGTTTGAAAGTGTTGACCTAAATAGTTTATACAGTCATTTCAGATCTTTGAAATATGAAAGACATAGCTAGCAAGCAATAGAGGTAGGCTGAAACACCCAAGTCTTTTGACCCTCAAATTCTCCTCTTTTTATTTGGGGAGAAGGTTGGCAGCATGTCAAAAAGAAGAATGAGATGAAGAAAGGATAGTGAAGCAATAACAAAGGTTAATTTTTTTTCACAATTTTGCCTTGACCTGGTCTTGTAGAAAGTTTGCAGAGATATGTTGGACTCCCTAATCTATTAAGAAAACCTTCAGCAGGATTTAATGGATAATTCTCCAATTGATAAATGGTCAAAGGATATGAACAGACACATTTCAGATGGAGAAATCAAAAATATTTGTTGATATATGAGAAGGTGTTCCAAATTACTATTGATCAGAGAAATGCAAATTAAGACAACTCTGAGATAACATTATATACCTCTCAGATTGGCTAAAATTACAGGAAAAGATAATGATGGATATTGGATGGGAAGTGGGAAAACTGGGACACTGATACATTGTTGGTGGAACTGTGAATGGATCCAACCATTCTGGAGAGTGATTTGGAACTATGGTCAAAAAGTTAACAAACTGCATACTCTTTGATCCAGCAGTGTTTCTACTGGGATTATATCCCAAAGAGATCTTAAAGGAGGGAAAGGGACCCACATGTGCAAAAATGTTTGTGGCAGCCCTTTTTGTAGTGGCAAGAAACTGGAAACTGAATGGATGCCCATTAATTTGAAAATGGCTGAATAATTTGTGGTACATGAATGTTATAGAATATTATTGTTCTATAAGAAATGACCAGCAAGATGATTTTAAAGTGGCCTGGAGAGACTTACATGAACTGATGCTGAGTGAAATGAGCAGAACCAGGAGATCGTTATACATAGCAACAAGAAGACTATAAGATGATCAATTCTGATGTACATGCATATGTCTTGTAAATAAAAAGCTCTAATAAAAAAAAGATTTAATGAATAGATTTCAGACTATAAGTGGATAAGAATTTTCACTATTTACCTGATCTCAGCACTAGTATCTTGTTGTTGTTTATCCCTAGTTAATGTTAATCACCCCTTAGTTCTTGAAGAGAACCACTGACATCATGAGGGTGATGTCTTAACTTGAACGTGAAGATGACTCCACAAGAAAAGTTTTTCCTAGTTATAAAGGCCATTTGGAGCTCTCTATAAAACTTCATCTTCTTCCATTCTTCCATATTGTTTAAGGACTGAGTAATCACATTTTCCTTTTATGGTTGGTATTGTGTGCTTTGAAAGGGTAGATCAAAACTTTCTCATTTGAATAAAATATTCATTCTCAGAATGGAACAAGATGGCATTGTTTTTAGACAAGGAAAAATTTGTTAGCTATTCATGTCTATGATATTTGCTTAATCTGAATCGACAAGTATTTCTTTGTAAAGTACTTAAAATATCCTTCTACTGCTGGAATCCAATGGCTTCTAAAGAACCATTAGAGTCAATTAAGAAGCAAAGAATAAGTGGAAAATATGTTGGACTTATGTCAGAAAATCAAGACTGTATTTGAACTAGTTGTATCATTGTTACTATGTGACTTGACTAAATACATTGTCTCAGTTTCTGCATCTTTAAAATGGGGATATCTCCCTTCACTATTTTGTAGTTTCTATAAAGATCAAATATTATAATAATAATAATTAATATTTTCCTATTCAAATCTGAAGTATTATTGTAATTAAAGATGAATAAACATAATATTCTTGGTGTCATGTTGAAATTTAAAACAATAAATAAAATCCTGCTATAGACTTTTTCTGATCTATTTCCTTAGTATTTTCTTTGGGGTCTAGCAAATAGTTTTCAGATGACAGCTACTTGAGCTAAAGATAGGAGGTACTTCAGAGGTCATCTAATCAAATCCCTCCTTTCCCCATTTTACAACTGAAGAAATTGTGGGCCAGAATTATTGAGCAAAATCTAGCTAATTTTAATTTTAATCTCAGCTAAAATTTCATTTTCATAAGAAGTTTTTCTTTGTCCTTAATGTTTGTCCTTCCCAATGATATTCTCTCCAACTTCTTTTTCACATATCTTGTTTATTTGTAGCTTGCAAATTATATTTTATTTTAGACTGTAAGCCCCTTGAAGCCAGGGAATATTTTTGTCGTCTTTGTATCCTCAGTGGTTAGCACAATGTGTGGTATACTCTTACATGCTTAAGTGCTTTTGATTTCACTGATTCAAGATCATATTCTTCTTTAGTGTCTCCTAGATTTTTTAATACCCTGGTTTCATGTAGCAAATGATGGGGCATGATAATGTGTTCCCTGTTTTCCTGAACTGTTGATAGGAAGCAATGAGATAAGAATCACAGAATTTGAAGATAGAAAGGGACTTCATGGGCCCCAAACACAAAAGAAATCCCAACTCTAACAAACCTGACAATTGGGTCAGGAAGTCATTCATCCTTTGCTGGAAGTCTTCTAGTGAGGGGGAAGCTACCTGCTGAGACAGCCCATTCCACATTTGGATCAGTCTAATTGTTGGGACATTTTCCCTATATATCAAAGCCTTTAAAGAATTAAAAGTCTTTAAAAGGACTTTAAAAATTTTTATTATTATCACGATTAGTAGAGGGAACCTCAGGGCATGTTTCTGAAAGGTAGAGAGAAGCAGAAAAAGGTTGTTTTCTTGCTAAAAGCTATGACCCCCAAACTGCAGATGCCCGGCATCCCACACATTCATAATCCTCTGGTTTACTACCTTCTGCCTCCACCCTCCTGTCCTGCTGGGAACCAGAAAGCTCCGGCTCCTTCCAAAGAGTCAACTTTTTCCAGAAGTCATCTTGAAGCCAAGTCAAGGCCCTAGACAAAGGCCCAGTTTAGCAGACAGATTTTTTACTGAGCATAAGTAAAGCTATTCAGAGGCCCCTGTAAGCTGCAGGTCAGGGAGTGGGGTGATGAGGCTTGAAAGTTTAGTGGAGGGAGGTGTGTGGGTCCCCTGGCCTCAACCAGCAGGCCTTCTTCCAGGTCTAATTGCTCCACATTCCTGAGCCATGTCGTCACCAAACCATGATGCGAACTCCTTAGCATTGTGGGTGGAGAGGAGTTATGGTATCTATGAAAGACACAAAAAAACATATGCTGACCCTTTAAAACCTATTACCATATACTAAGTTCAGCCAAACTAAATGAAGCTGAGATCTCTGTCCAGCATTTGGGAGCCAGTTAAAATAGGAACTCAGTGTTTCTCTAAATACACAGAGTATATTACCTTAGTCATAAAATTGGGGACTTTCAAATCTAATTTGTTCAGCACTAGTGCTGTTGAAGGCTGGGAAGTGTTCCAAAGGAAATCACCTCCACGAAAACAGAGATTAGCAGCTCTCCATTGCAGACATATGGGAATGATTCCCTATAATCTCCAGTAATTGTGGCTGAATTACATTCAAATCCTGTTTTCAATTTTCTTAAACTTCGAGACTGATTGTGTTATTAAATCATGCTGGCTGATGTGTTTAATAAGGACCTATTAAATGTTTATAAAATTAGGGAAATAAATATGAGCTTTTAGTCAGATTGCCCGATGGATCTGGTAACCTATTGTTAAAATAACAGTCCTGCTGTTAAAAATGTGTCTCCAAATGATGCCCTGGTACTCCCTGGGAGGGGAGTGGGAGGTGGCAAGGGGGGGTGGGGGTGGGAAAGAACCAGTATCCAAACAGGGGTGTTTCCTCTTGCTCCAAACTTCATTCATCAAAGGTTTGGACCAAATAAAGAAGATAATGAAATTTAATTATGAAATATGAAATGTAGCTGTCCAGTTGGTTGGAAATGTTTCTTTTGGTTCCAATAAAATAGTGATAATACTAACTTTCAAGGAAGGGCCAGGGGGATTGTATATTTTTCTCTAAGGACCCACCTGGTTCAGCTGCTAGCTGGAAATCACACTGGAGCCCTCCAAGGCCTTGGGCGAAAAAGGCATGGGCAAGCATCAGGAGGAAAGGAAAACCTTCAGGGTCTATACCCTAGGCAGAAGAAAATAGAGAGGAAAAATAGTGCAAATAAATTTTGCTCTACAAGAAAAATTTTGTTCTAAGGCACAAAAACAAGTGCTCTATGAAACCCGGCTAGTTATGGACTGACAGGAGAGTGTTTATCTAGTGGGCCTTGGACTAGAAGTAAAGAGATAGTTTGGGCAGTCTGGATACACTTCCAGAAAGAGCGAAGGTGGCCCCAGGCCATCCCTCTTGAGGGATGCCTTTTATCTCTCACCACCTGAGATGAGAGCAACTCCTACAAATACCTGTAGTCTAGAGGCAGGCTTGGATGTCAGATTCCACCCCTTCCTCCCTCCCACCAACTCAGAAGAATGAGGGAAGCCTTGTCCCTGCCCAGTTTGAAGCTTTGTTTGGAAGCTCTCAGGCTTAGTCTCCCTGACCCGTATTACTAAATGTTAAAGAAATCATTCCACAGATGTAGCAATGGAGAAGTCATATGAGGACCTTGTTCCCTCTTTTTTCACTGGAACTCCTAAATTTTGGTCTAGGTTTTGATCTAAATTTTGGTCTTGATTCCAAGCCATTGAGATCTTCCAATCCAGTCCAATTTTACAGAAAAGAAAACTAAAGCCTAGAGGCAAAATAGCAGAGGAAGAGGAAGAATCCAGGCACCTGACTTCAAATTTAATATTCTTTAATACATTATCTTGTAATCAATGCATAGTATAATGATATGATTTGGAGTGGGAGGAGTTCCTGGGAATGGGGAAGGATTTAGATCTTTGACTTTATTGGCCTGAGTTCTTCTTTATGGAAGCTTCATCCATTGATTCAAACCTCCTGTTTTAGAGAATTCCCTGGGACACAGAGAGGTCAAGTCATTTGCCTGTGGTCACACAGCTAGTCTGTGTCAGAAGCAGAATTTGGCTTCGAGTATCCTTGATTCCAAGGACACTGGAATCCATTCTGTCACATTTCCTCTCTCTCATATGGACAAAGCACTAGTGATAGCCTTATTTCCCCCTCTACCCTATCCTGCTCTCCATCACCTGGCCCTAAATTGTTAGTTTCTCACCTACTGGAACCCACATGCTAAAGTAATCCTGTCCTTATCTTCAGGGCAAACTGAAACCCTTCTTTCTTGGGCAAATTAACCTTTGAATTTTCCCTTAGGGAGGGTAGTGCAATTAAATAATCTTTGTGGCATTACAAAATACCCCCAAACCAAAACCCCACATCATCACCTTGGCATAAACACGGGTGCCTTTAAAAAACAAAGCCCTAACAAGTGTGTAACAACTCCCCCTCCCCCCAACCCGTTCCAGAATATTATAAAGTCCTGAGAAGTTCGCCTGGTTTACATTAGGGACTTTTGAAAGGTTTGAAGAGAATTGGATATAAGGTTAATATTTGGCAGAACCTTGTAAATGACCTGATTGTTATTTTATATTGGCTGAAGTCTCCAAATCACTGGCTACGTGCCAGCAAGCCCAGAGTGTGGCTAGCTAGTTACCCATTTCATGTTGGAATGTTCTGTGTTTGTATGTGCATCTGCAACCCCCCCCCCATCCTGCCCTCCTCCTCCCCCTTCCACCCATTGCATGTGTGTGTTCGTGTGTGTGTGTGTGTGTGTGTGTGTGTGTGTAGGAGTGAAAACATCATTCCCCTTCTCTGTCCCTCTCTATTCTGTGTGTGTGTGTGTGTGTGTGTGTGTGTGTGTGTGTGTGTGTGTCTGCTTATACTCAGCCAAAATAGAGCAGGGACTCAGCATAGCAATTATTTTTACGAATTTTTTTTCGGCCTGCCCTCAGGGGACCTTCCCCCAGTTTAATTGTTCGAGGGGACTGTTGCGTTTTGGGATTTTATTTCAAAATGTTCCCGTTAGAATTTCTTTCCAAGCTGGCCTGGGGGTTGGAGGTGGGGGTGGGGTAGGGAGAGGTGAGTGGAGAAAGGGAGGAGGAAAGTGCTTAGATTTTTTTTTTAATCTCAGTTTTTTAAAACATGCATAAAAATTCCCCCAACTGAGTATCCTGGAATTAATAGAGGTATTTCACCATGCATAGATTTTTAGATTATTTGTCTAAAGATATGTTTGGAATTGATTATATTAAAGGTACATAAATCTCAGACTCCCTCCTCCTTTCTTGCTTTCCCCCCTCCCCCCAGCCCATGAGGTTTGGAAATGAATTCAAGCAAACCAACTGAATTTTAAGTTAAGACAAACAGGGGAAGAGATCATTTGTCTCCAGTTATACATGAAATAGCTTTATAATAGCAGATGCTGAGTTCATGAAGTATATGTTCGGCCCCCTTTGATATAAATTCCATCATCAGCTCACAAAGAAATTGTATTTATGCATAAGACAGTGCTCTCTAACATGAACCCCTATAAATTATGAAAAACAGAAAATCCAAATTTATAAGATGCCATTTTTAGATTTATTTTGAATGTTCTCTCTGCATATTACCAAACAAATGCCACATTAGCAGAGCATGAAGGGATTTTTTGTTTGTTTGTTTTTAATGACAGGCTACAAGGTAAAAATGTACAGCTCTGAACCCTTCTGTACCTAGACACAAAGAGGCCAGGAAAAAATGAAAAGAAGTTGGGATGGAGTAAAAGGACACACTTGTGAGTGGGAAGTTTGATGACCTGATCTTTTTTAGGTTAGAGCAAGTCTGACATATGTCTTTCAAGGAAAATTAATGTCTTTATCCATTAATGATAAATCTATTTACTGTCAAGGAAACTTCAGTCTCCTTCTTCCTCCTCCCTGATAGAGAATAAAATACCTTAGGTGTTAGAGTTGGAGGGGAAAATAAGGATAAGAGAAAGAAGTAGAAAGGGAAGGGATTGAACTTAGATATTTCTGATTTCAAGCCCAGCCCTCTAGCCATTATATCACCTAGCTTCTTGGATTTATTTGTTGAATCATAGAAAATTTTCTCCATCTGATTTCACAATATTTTATATTCCTTTATGCATTTTATATTCTAATATGCTGTATTTATCAGTTTATATATTATATTTCTATCTCTTTTATTAGATTGTAAGTTCTTACATAACAAGGCACAATGTCTTATTTTAATCTTTCCATCTCTCCAAAAGCTAGCTCACAGTAGCTAGCTCATAGTAAGGGCACTTAACTAGAGGTTTTGTTAGTGCAAATAGCTAGGGGAAACAGCAGAACCAGCAGTGGTCCCACTGTTTGCCTTGCCATTACCAGCATGAGGTTTTGAAAAGGGATGAGTTAGGTAGCTAAAATATTCAAAGTGAAGCAAAAGTGCTGTGACTGTTGCCTGTCGATAATTAGACTGGCTACAAATTGATACTTTTAGGAGGCATTCACTTAGTAAAAGTCAGACCAATTTTGGAAATCACAGATTCACAAAATCCAAGAGTTAGAAGGCAGTTCACATTCCAACTAATCCAACCTGTACTTGACTTAGAATTCTTTTGGAAATAATAATAACAAATGATTGGTCATCCAGTGTCTGTATAAAGACCTCCAAAAAAGGAAACCTGATAATCTTAAATCAGTACATTAAACTTTTAGACAACTCTAATTGTTAGAAAAAAATTTTATTGAATCAAATTTCCCCTTTCCCCCTCTCTTTCCCTCTGTCTCTCCCCTTTTTTTTTTCTTTATATAAAATTCACTAATCTACAGTGAGCTTTACTGTTTAGAAAATCAGGACATTTGTATCACCTGGTTCTGTGACACCATTCCCTTTCTCTATCACCTTTTGGAGTCTGCCAAAATGCTTAGCAGTTCAAACCTGCAAATTCTTTTAGGACCCTAAGGGAGAAGTAAAGAGAACAAGCATTTATTAAGCACCTGCTATGTGCTAAGCACTTTGCAAATATCATCATATTTAATCCTCACAACAATCCTGTCAAGTATTATCTCACACACACATACACACAGAGATTTTACAGTTAAAGAAACTGCAACAGAAAGTAAATGACTTGTCTAGAATCACACAGTTGTTGTTTGGCATTCATTTTTGAAGGAAGACCAATAATAACATGGGTGATCATCTTGATTTGCTTGTGAATTTGCTTTAAGTAAGGCAGAGCTACACAATGTCTTCAGCATTAATCTCTTTTCTAGAGTCATCACAGTTTACTTACAAGACAAAAGTCAGGATGACTGGTGATGGCCCAGGATGCAGTGGACTACTTCAGTGTCTTTGATGTCTGACCAAGCTCTAAACACTCCACAGTGTTTGCTTCAGTCAGCTTCATAGCCTTTGGAACAAGCTATTCTCATCTGTCCATTCCAGCAGCATGTCTTCACATGCTTGGGGTAGACATCTCCCAAGTTGACCAATTTTGAAAAACTGTCAGATCTTTTCATCCTGATTTAGTTTATCTGCTGAAAAAGTTTACCAGGATATGGCCTATGTACATGTTACAGCTACGTAGCTACAGCTAAGAATTGGGTGAAGGTAGACACAAAAGTCTTTACACCAGAGGTGGTACTCTTCCCTGATTACACAGTTACTAACTGTCTGAAGTTATATTTGAAGTCAGGACTTTCTGCTCTAACCACTTCACCAAGCAGCTACTCTTAAAATATAATTTGTGGCCTGGTGATTGCACTTGTTTAAAGGTAGCTTGGCAGGGTCTTCCTATCTTCCTAGTTTTAGCTTTCAATTCATTGTTAATCTGTCATATTTTTCTAGTACAAAGGCCACTTTCTTGGAAAGAGAAAACAGAAGCTAAATGAAAGTTAAGTAGTTCAGTGTTCCCATCATTATCATTTAATATCATCTTATGCATCTTTTTTTGACTTTCCTCTTCCTTATGACATGTCTTTAAAAATATGCTCACAGAACTATAGGATCCTGAATTCATCCTTAGTTACCTTACTTAACTTAATTTCTTATTTTATATTTGTTTTTTTATTTTTTGAATTTGTTGATGAGTTTAGTCTTTAATCAAATCAATTTCTTTAGATTCGTTACTTCCCCGTACTCTAGCTGCATAATTTTGCTTGCATCTTCAGAATTTCATTCTTGACAGCTTCTAATCCTCAAGCCAATTTCCTCAGAAGACCATTTGACCGTAAGCCCTGCTCATCCTTTCTTAAACACTCTGAAATCCATATTTTCCCAAATCTAACATATTATTTCTGGCTTTTTAACTTTTACATCATGAATTCTACAATAAAGAGGTCAATTGCCTTGTGCGGTGATTGTGATTTCTACTTTACTAAGTTTACTAAAGTAAACTATTTTACTTTACCAGTTTTCCTTGTTGATAGGGAAGAGTTATTGAAATTAGGAAGATTTAAGGAAAAAAGCCTCATAAGTGAAAAAATGCTTATAGCAGCCCTTTTTTCAGTAGCAAGGAACTGAAAACTGAGTGGATACCCTCAGTTGGGGAATGGCTGAATAAGTTATGGTATATGAATGCAATGGAATATTATTGTTCTATAAGAATCGATTAGCAGGATTTCAAAAAGGCCTGGAGAGACTTACGTAATCTGATGCGAAGTGAAGTGAGTAGTACCAAGAGAATCTTGTACATAGCAACAAGATTATGTGATGATCAGTGGTGATTGACTTGTCTCTTTTTCAACTAGGAGTTGATTCTGGCCAATTCCAATAGATTTGTGATTAAGAAAGCCATCTGCATTCAGAAAGAGAACTGTGAGGAATGAGTGTGGATCACAATGCAATAGTTTCACCTTATTTGTTAATTGCTTGCTTTTTTTCTCATTATTTTTCTTTGATCTGATTTTTCTTGTGCAGCAAGAAAATTGTGGAAATATGTGTAGAAGAATTGCACATGTTTAATCTATATTGGATTACTTGCTGTCTCTCAGGGAGGAGTTAGAGGGAAGGGAGAGAGAAATTTGGAACACAAGATTTTGCAAGGGTGAATGTTGTAAACTATCTTTGCATGTATTTTGAAAATTAAGAAGCTACTATCAAAAAAAGAAAAAGAAATTAGAAAGATTTGAGCTCAAGTCCCCACCTCTGCGCCCTTATCCTGGCAGTGTGCCCCTAGGCAAGTCATTTGGACTTTTAATGCCCAACCAATTCTCTATTAATATAAAGTACAAAGATATAACAATCTGCTTTGGCAGAGGGAATTCTTTATGAGGACCTAAACTGATAAAATCACAAATCTAGGTGAAATATAGTATCTTCTGATAAGTTTATTAGAGTTACAAAACAAAGTAACTCATGATATCTGAGGCTTCCAGAAGGTCATTTTCCATTAAGGAGAGCTTCTTGGAGAAGGTGACTTTTGGGACGGACTTTAAAGAATGAATTGAACAGTTGCAGATAGACATAAAATATGGTTTTGGTATATTTCCCAGACAAGAGGGAATGCTAGAATAGAGCTATCTAAGGTTGAGGGAAATGTAACTGGAAGCCATACCTTCTCTGAATAAGCCCCAGATTAGTTTTAAATACTTCTGTTTCAAAAAAAAAAATACTTCTGTTTCCAGATGAGTTTGAGGGGATATATGAGAGAGAGGCTCTGTTACCATCTTCAAGACCACAGATCCCTTCTCTGAACTGGATATAATTTTCTCCAATTAGTCATCTCTCTTCAGATAAGCTCAGAGGCTGACCCAGGTCCCTGGGGAGAAAGGTCCAGCTAGACATAGGTAGATACAGTTCCTGTAAAGGGGAAAGGGAGAAAAAGAGGTGTGTCTGAATTGAAGGAAAAGAAAAGATCTGTGTGGATATGTCTGAAAGAAAATTGAGGATTGGAAGAAACATTGGTCCACATTTATTTTCTTCTCCTTCCCTTTGCTTGAGAACACTTTACACTTCTGTGCTATTCCTCTTAAAAAGAAAATCTGATGAGTCTCAGCCCAAATGCCTACTTTACCTGATGGCTTTTTCCACTCTTCCTCCTTCCTCCCCCATCTTCCTTCTCTCTGAGATTGTCTTCCATTTACATTGTATAGATTAAAGGTTCTTAATCTGGGGTCTATGATTTTTTTAATTGATAATTATTTTCAATATAGTTAATTTCCTTTTTTTTAATATTATGTCTTTTATTCTATGTATTTAAAAATGTCATTTTGAAAATGGATCCTTGGACTTCATCACTCTGCCAAAGAAATCCATGACACACAAAAATGGTTAAGAACCCCTGGTATATATTTTACATGTACATAGTTATTTTTATATTGACCCTCTCATAGAATATGAACTCTCTGAAGGCAGGAGCTGAATTTTTGCATTTTTTAGTATTCTAAGGATTCAGCATAATGTCTGGCAAATAGTAAGCAATTAATGAATCTTGGTTGACTCAGTATTAATAAGGACAGGATATATCTGCATTTCCATCATATATATGTGCCTTTTTTGCTTATGTACATGTATGTATCTATCTATATATATTTTTCCATCCTCACATTCCCCTTAGAAATTAAATTTTGGCTTCTGCTTCTTAAAATCCAGGTATTTGTATCCCATTCATCATCTTTAAAAGGTGGAGAGTTTATTTATTTGTCTGTCTTATTTAATTCAGCATGGGGACTGAGAGGGGTTCTTGATTTCTACTCTTGCTGCTAAAGATGCTTCATTAATGGCTATATTAGGGCCATATAATCATAAACTGGAGTTCTGAATGGAACCTGTATGTTTAGAATGGTAACAATAGAGAATTATTAGGCAATATGCATAAGATATTGGTATCTAGGGGATGGGGGCACACTCTGTATAAATCTGCTAATGTGTTTAGAATAGAGGAAGTCCCCTGTAAAAAAGCATTAACAGGAAGCACAGCAATTTCAAATTTCATACATATGTGAAATATTCATGTCTCTGTGCAGTTGTGCTAGTGTTTTCCCTCCCGAGTGTCTTATATATTGGGGATATACTTGGCAGTGACCCTAATGTAGGGGGCCAATTTCCTGGTATGAATGAATCTATGACAATAAAGTCATTCTCTCCATTGCCCATTATCATCACTTGGAGCTATGTTTTTGTTATTGCTCAGTCATTTTTGAGATGTGTCTGACTCTTTGTGACCCCATTTGGGGTTGTCTTGCAAAGAGACTGCAGTGGGTTTAATTTTCTCCTCTAGCTCATTTTACAGTTGAGGAAACTGAGGCAAATAGAGTTAAGTGATTTGGCCAAGGTCGCAAACTGGTGTGTCTGAGGCTGTATTTGAACTGAAGAAGATGAGTCTTCCAGCCTCTAGGTCCAATACTCTGTTCACCATGGCTCCCCTTGGAGCTATGTTTATCCTTTCTTTGATTCTACCCCTCCCATCTCCATCCCTCTTCATATAGTTCTATAAATCTATAAATAAAATATAAAAAAATATAAATAAAGTTCCATAAATATCCCCCTTCATATAGTTCTATAAATATACATTTGTAGATGGATACAGTTCAATTTGCCATTTAAAACTGTGCCTTCAATTTGTATTTATCCTTTGTTCCCCATACATACCTCTGTTACATGTGCAAGCTCACACAAATAAATGACTTGTCTAAATAATAGGAATCCTAGATTCTAGCCCTCTCTCCCTCTTCCCTCTTCTGAAATTCATCCCTTTCTGTCAGTCATTTGCATCCTCTTTTCTAATGCAACTACTTCACTCACTGAGTAACTCACTGAGATCCTAACACCTTGATGTGAAGTAGTGAATCAGTTATCTTTCCTCAGTTAACTGTAGGGACCATGAAGCATGACAGTGCTTAGTATCTAGAGATGAAAAAGTTACAGGAAGAGAAAACTGAAGTGCCAAAGATAAACTCTGCCCACTTTGTACTTGCCAGGAACTAATCCTGTATATATAGCGGAGATACACACAGACATACATAAATGTACATACTCATATGCATAAATATATATTACATATTACATAAATATATGACATATATACTCTATGAATTATTCCAAATTCTTAAAATTATTTATATTTTAGCTCATATCATTTTTAATTGAAAAGGTGACAATTATGTAATCAATGAATATTAGAGAAGTGCAAGATAAGTTTAAGTACTTACTTATGCAGTAGAAATGATGGGAAAAAGATATTCTCAGATTTGTCTTGATCAGATATTGAGACTGGTGCAATACATAGACAGCCTGTATTCTCCAATAACATTCATAAAATGGAAAAGGAAATCAAGGAAAGTTGTCAAAAATTAGAAATATCCTTCATCCTGGGGGCTGAGGGATAGGGATAGGGGAAGATCCATAGTAGAAAACTGACAAGGATAGTATAAACTAGATTTGAGTTGAGGATCACTGGAGGGAAAACACTCCACATGAATGAGATCACTAAACCTCTTCAGATCTCAGTTGTTTTTCTTTTAAATCTTTACAATAAAGGGATTGAGTGAGATTACCTTTAGTAACTCTTCTATCCCTAAATGTTACTATGATGATCCAATGATTCATTGAGAATTTGGGAACATTATATTTTTAACTTAAACCATCTTTTAGAATAATTCCTCTCTCTCCCTGCTGCTTTTCCTTCTTTACTCCCTTTCTATCTTCCTTCCTCCCTTTCTTTCTTCAGGGTACAGCAAAATATTGTATGAGTTAAATGAACATATTGGTTAGACAATCAGTGCTTTGAGAAGTCAGAGATTTTCACTGTGGGTTGGATCAGTCAAGGAAAAACTTTGGAGAGAGGTGTAGCTTGTGTTGAACTTGGAAGAATGGATAAGACTTGGCTAGACACACTAGAAGGGAAACCTTTCCAGGTAAAAGAGTAACATAAGTAAGTTGGGGTGGGGGAGTTAAAGGGCAGAAAGTAGAAATATAAAGCTTATATTGGTGGGATTTTGAATTAAAGAGCTTAACTGACATAGTAGAATAGTAGGAATAAGGTCAGAGGAACAAGAGGAAAAAGATACCTGGTGAAGTCTTACAAACTATCACATCAAAATATAAGCATATATAATATGCAAATTAAGGAAAGATCAAAGATTTCATTTTTTCTAGAATTTCTCATTTGAAAACTCCTTTCACCAAAGCAGAAGACAAGTTGCTTGTGGTTTTGTAAAAACATTTCAGGTAGGGGCAGCTAGGTGGCGCAGTGGATAGAGCACCAGTCCTAAAGTCAGAAGGACCTGAGTTCAAATCTGGTCTCAGACAATTAACACTTCCTAGCTGTGTGACCCTGGGCAAGTCACTTACCCCAATTGCCTCAGCAAAACAAACAGACAAAAAACCATCTCAGGTAGTTGTTTGAGATACATAGTTGTTAAATGTCTTGCTTAGGGACATGCAGCTTGTAAGTGTCAAGGATAGATTTGAACTCAAATCTTCCTAATTACAATTCCAACTCTCTATTCACTAGCCCTTTTTATCATATGAAATGTGTATTTCTTTTCCCTTTCTGGAAGCATATTCTCTCTCAGATCTGGGAAATTAGTATCTTTTTGTTGCTGTTGTTCTTATTCCAAAACTTAGGATACAGCTCCTAAGAAGAATTGGTCAGAGGAGTAGGCAGATTGGAACAATTTTTGTATGTAGAATTGACAACATATGACAATTTATTAGATTTTTGGAGTGAAGGAAAGGAAGAGGTCAAGGATGGCACTAAAACTGTGGGTCTGAAGACTGAAATGATGGTAGTGCATTAGGCAGAAAAAAAAAGAAATTTGGGAGACAGGGCATGTTTAAGGGGGAAGATAATGAAATTCTCATAGGACAGATGTTGGTAGAATGATGTTCAAAAGCAGGGCTAAATAAATCAATCTGAAAATCATCTAGATAATTATGATGTCTGAGCTCATGGGAACTGATGAGAAAAACCAAGAATAAGGTGTCAGCTAATTGGTGAAAGAACAGCAAAGTTGTGCAATGGATAGAATGCTGGACCTTGGATCATGAAGTCTTCTCTCCTTGAGTTAAAATATAGCCTTAGATTTTTACTAGCTGTATATGACGCTGAGCAAGTGACTTAACTCTCTTTGCCTTGGTTTCCTCATCTGTGAAATAAACTGGAGAAGGAAATGGCAAACTATTCTGGTATCTTTGCAAGAAAACCCAAAAGGGGATCATGAAAAATTCAACATAACTAAAAAAAAACCCTAAATATCAGCAAAAGGGGTTAGATAGGTGAAGAGCCAAGATCCAAGAACAGACCTTTAAAATTCAATCACTTATGTGATGTAGACAATAGATATTGTTTGTTTGTTTTATTTTAAAAGAAGAATTAGAAAGAATGAGAGAGGAGGAGAACCATTACAAGGAAGCCTAAAGAAGAGATAGTTTTCAAAAGGTACAGAGTTTTGAAAGAAGATGAGATTTAAGAAAAGGTCATTAGATTTTTCTTGGGCAGCCTGATAATTGTGGAAATATATATATGTATACATACACACACACACATATATATATATATATAAACTGTATATGTTTAACATACATTGGATTACTTGCTGTCTAAGGGAGGAGGTAGGGGAAAGGGAGGGAGAAAAGATATTATCTAAGCATGTATTTTGAAACTAAAAAAGCTTTATTTAAAAAGAAAAGAAAAGGTCATCAGATTTAGTAATGAAGACATCTTTAGTAATCTTAGAGAGAGTGAGGATCCAAGGCTTGAGTCACCTCACCTTAATTTAGGATGAACATCCAATATATTTTTCTAATCTCCAACTCTGCAGGCCAGGCCATACCCAGGCAAAGACTATTGATTCAGCAGTTGTCAAATGGCTCTGAGGTTCAGAGTTCCCTAGTTGTTTTGAATTATTATTTTTTTAACTCTAAAGTTCTCTTACTGCTTTATGTAAATGAATGGAGGTAAAAGTGCAAAGTCAATCTGTAATCTCTTGTCAAGATCATTATCTCAGCTTTTCTTTTCATTTGTTCTTTTCAAATGTTACTAAAAACTCCATATTCTTTAAAATGTCTAGAATGATTTTGTGTTTGATAGGGGTTTTACCCACTCTAGATTCAAATGCAGATTGAGTAATATATAATTGTCTCTCATTGACTCTATAATAATCTTCACTTACATCCAGCAATTTTCAATTGTGGTAGACTTGGCTCTTCTCAACAATGGGGTGATTCAAGGTAATTCAATAGATTTGGGATGGAAAATACCATCCTCATCCTGAGAGAGAACTATGGAGACTAAATGTGGATCAAGCTTTTTTTTTGTTTTGTTTTGTTTTGTTTTGTTTTGTTTTTTCTTGTGCTTTTTTCTCTTTTGGTCTGATTTTTCTTGCACAACATAATAAATATGGAAATATGTTGAAAAGAATTTTACATATTTAACTTGTATCAGATTGTTTGTTGTCTTGAGGAAGTAGGAGATGAGGGAAGGAAGGAGAAAATTTTGGAACAAAGTGTTACAAAAATGAATGTTGAAAAACTATGTTTACTTGTATTTGTAAAAATGAAATACTATTGAAAATTTAAAAACAGCTATTTTTCTGAAGACCTTAAAAAACTTCTCTGAGACCAACTTGTAGCTTAGGGAAAGTGGGTCTTTATCTTACTTTATGGGGCCTCTGACCTTGTTCATTTTCAGAAGTCAGGAGAGTTGATTTTCCAATATTCAGGAATCTGGTTGTTGAAATTCATTCCAGGTTTTGTAGCTTGTCAAATATCAATTCCTAAAGAAGTACTTTAAAGACCCAGCTTGGATGAGCCTGTAAGAAGGATATAATCATCTGGCAGTAATGATGCATTTCGAGGATGAATTTGTTGAACCAATATCATAATATAAAAATTATATTAGGGACATGTTTGTACTTTTTATGCAGAGTAAAAATAATAATAAAATAAATGCTATTATTTTTATTGATATCATTATTACTATTATTTTCAAAACTATTCTATTCCACACAGGACAGTGTAAAAAAAGTTTAATTTAATAAATTTAATTATTTATCGATGCTGTCCATTCTTTATTTATGACCTTGGATTATAGTTAGAATCCATTTACACCCCAGAGTCTCTATTTCTGGATCCAATTGGGAACTTCTACTTTGACCCCATTAATTTACTAGGTTTGGAGACTACTTTACCATGGAAGCTATTGCCTTATGCTGGCTGCCCTTCTTGTATCATCAAACCAATACCCTGGACCTCCATTATCACTAAGTAACTGGCAAACGAAGGCCTCCCTAACATCAAGCTTCCTGTCCTAGCATCTATTCCTTCTTTCTCCATCCCTTGTTTTAAGAGAGTCAGCTTGACCCTGGCCCTTTTAGTGATGAGATTTGGAAATTCCCTCAGCTTGCAAATGAGGAAAATGAAATCCAGAGAAGTTCAATGATTTGGGCAATATCTTCAGGATGTGTGGCAAAAATGAGATTTGTATTTAGGTCATAAGCATCAACACTCAGAGTCTTTCCTCTACAACATAAATTTTATGCTGTGGAAATAGTTATGGAAGGATTCAGGCATATTCTCTCATCTAATCTCTGTTATAACTAATTACAACATTTATAAAGCGCCTCATTAAGTGAAAGTGTTGGACTAGGTGGCCTTTAAGTTTCCCTCCAGCTAGGATATTTCAGTGATAACTAATTGGCATTCAGTATTGAGAGAACAAAGTTAACTTTACTACCTGGGGACCACAATCTTAGACCCATGACTGCTGAACCATAATCATCTTATCATAGGATCAGAGATTGAAAGTTAGAAGGAGTCTTACTTCTCATTTTACTGCTGAGAAAACTGAAGATTTTAGGGAAGTTAAATGATTTGCCCCTAGTAACACAGCTAGATTTGAACTTAGGTATTTGGGTTTTTCAAGTTCAACACTGTTTCTACTGCCTCTTCCTCTCCATTGCTTTCCCCTTTTCTCAATGGTAGGTTCATAACTAATGTAATCCAGGATGAATGGTTCTAGAATAAACAGTCTATTTCTTGGGATTCTGAACTGGGAATAGCTCATCCCATCTCTCTGTGTGATGTATTCTATCATGGAAGCTATGGGGAAATTTTTAAAAAAAGCTTCACAAACATGGGCTGGGGACTCATGCTGGCTTGCTCCACTGGAGAACATTCAAAGGTTTCTCTGTTGCCTTGCCACAATCAAACCTAGAGGAAGAGGAAAACTTAAGCTGCCTGTCTCCCACCTCCTTTTGATCTAGGTGTAACTTAAAAAAATAAAATAAAATAGAATGAAACTGCCTCCCATGCCATCATGACCACTGTTCTTAGGTGTCGTGGGCCAGCTTTGGACTCAGTGGGGAAGTAGATGAATACCTCGGACTGACATGTTAGTGGAAGGAAGATGAAGAAAAATCAAAATGCTTTCTTGGCATCTTGAAGAGTGGATGGAAGATACTGAGTGAGGGTGTCACTTTGGTAAACTCCATTTTCTCTGAATGAGAACAAGGGCTCAGCTGTTGAGACTAAGAAAAAGAAGGCAATGTCGCTGATGACTGCCAAACTTCCCGAAAAATTGACTTCTGGAAGGAAGTACTTTAGTACTAATTCTGTTACTCTTGAGTAAATAGAAGTGTGGCTACAGAGGTGTCTCTAACATTGATGGGGGAGTGAGTAGTCATATATACAGGCAGTCACTGCATAGTTAGTAGAGTCCTCCAACTTCCATTATCTGTCCTACTGGCTTGCCACTGTAGGTACATGACTTTTCCCAACATTCTTGTCATTTTAAATGGCCCTTCTTCACTTCTTTTCTAGGCTATTATAACAGACATATGCTTGTTTGTTTCTACCTCCTTTTTCTAGCTTCTTTAAATTATTCTTCACAGAACTAGCAATGAATGAAGAGATGACCATGTTTTTCCGTGCTCAAAAACTCCCTATTGATTTTAGGATAAAGTAAAACTCTTTGGTCTGCTTTTTAAGACACTATGCAATATCTGGTTCAAAATTAACTTCCTACCCTTCATTTACATTTCTAGTCAGATTGTACAGCTAACTCAGATTGGATATTCCATATTCTACCTCTAAACTTTGAATAAATTATCTTCCAAAAGTGAAATTCACTTTTTCATCTCCATCTTTAAAAATGTTTATATTCCTTCAAAACTTCGGATTCCACATCTCATGAAACTTCCTTTTATCACTCCAGTTGGCCAGGGATTGTTTCATTTTTCTTTTTGTATCCTCAGTACTTCTTGGTGGGAGAGATATGTAGTGAGTCCAAGTAGATCAAAGCATGTTTTCAGTGATATCCTACATGTATCTATGAGACTGTGGATGGGAAGATGACCAGGAGTCAGAAAGATCTCTGTTTTGTGTCCAGCTTCTGATATATATTGGCTATGTGACCCCAAGCAAGTTACTTCATATTTCAGGGCTCCAGGCCATTCTTTAAGAATGATGCCTTACAGAACAGTTGCTATCTGCATTGATAGAGGCAGTTTCCTAAACCAATTGGGAGTTCCTTATACCAGTGAAAGTTCTAGTTAAACAAATACATAAATAACCCTAGATTCAAGAAATCTTATACAAAAGAAATGTATGGCTAGGTATATAGGGAGAGGAAAGGGTAATAAACAGTAGAAATAATAGATTGCTGCTCTGTTACCAACCCAAAGCAATTCAACAAAAGACATGAAGGAAAATCTTCAGAGTGATGGATAGAACTTCTCTATAGGATGTATGGGACAAGAACTGAACAGGACTAGCATTAGTAGGTACACTTCAATCTACAATGAGTGAGAATAACTTTCCCAAAAGTCATTCCAGTGATATAGTATAAATATCCCCAGCCTCTAGTATAAGTCTAAGCCTCTAGTATGACTCATACATGGTGGATATTTTATATATGCTATTTTGGAATAAATGAATGTATGAACCAGTGAGTAAATGTCTTAAAGCATTATACCACCTAGGAGGAGGTAACACATTAGCAAGCTAACACATTAGCTTGCCTAAATTCAGTTGATTAATTAACCCATTGTCATGGAGCATAGGATCCCAAGAGAATAGATTCAGGATAGGAGGAGGGGGTTGAAGACATGGAGATGGTGGGGACCCATGAAAGAAGGATATTGAAGAAAGGCAAAACAAGTAATGAAGGAAAATGCTGGAAAGTTCAAGAGAAGAGATAGCCCTCTCACCATCACCAAAGTTTCCTATCTTACAGTTTTGCCTTGATCTGATTCCTCTTCACCAGTTCTCCTACAGTGACTGTGATACACAATTTTCAGGCTTTTAGAGTCAAATTTCCATGTTCTTTTTTCCTTTTCCTTTTCCTTCATTTTATGTACAAGCATGTTATGCAATGGTTAATGAGAAGGACTTATGTTTGAAGAGCTGAGTCCTAGCCCCATCATGGTTTTTCTGTACTAAACTAACTTGCTTCTCAGTTTGAAGGATTCAAAGGTAATGTGCTCTGAGATCCTCTAAACAGCAGGTACAACATGATTAGGATGTTTGGATTTTCAACTTTTCATATTTTAATGCTTTAATTATTTTAATTAATAATCTAATTTCTTTGCAGTTGTGCCCGGAGGTCTTTGGGATGATCTAATTTAAAATAGATTGCTAAATACATTAATTATTAAACAAATAAAACTATAAAACCTCTCTGAGATCTCCCTGATTTTGTGATCCTTTAGCACTTATGTAAACAGGTATATAAGCTATCAGTTTCTTCCTTATGTGTTTACATGGAAGTGTTCTCTAGGTGTTTCATTGCTCATTTTGGAAATGAGTAGAATGGTTCAAACGATATCCAGTGGTCCATAATCCTATTGGGTAAGAATCTAATTGCCTTACTTCTTTCAAGGTCAAGTATCCTACCTTCTTTTCAGGACTGGCCTTATATGATACATAAGTTGTTAAACTTGACTTCAGGAAAAATTTTCAACTACATTATGAAAAGGAAGTTTTGGGAGTTTTCCTTGGAAAAGGGAAGCAGTAATCACCTTAAGCCAGCATAGATTCATAAAGAAGTAGTCATACCTGACTAGCTTGATTTTATTTATTTGACAGAATTATAAATTATAAAATTATCTCGGGGGAATATGGCATAAGTATACCTAAACTGAGTCAAGGAATTTAACAAAATGTGAATAAGAATATCCATGAATTCATGTAATCTATTTTCCACACCTGAAATCTAGACAGCATCCAGAGGAAGATGTCAGAATGGTCAAGGGTCTTCAGTTCATGCTATATAAAATCACTTGAAAGAAGTGGAGATATTTAGTATAGAAAAGAGAAGATTCAGTGAAGATATTAAGCCATCTTCAGACATTGAAAAAGTTTTCTCATGGAGGCAACATTGGATTTGTTCAATTTGGTTGAAAAGGATAAAATTAACTGTAATGAGCATCAAAGAGTCCTCGTTAGGTTCAATATGAAGAGGAAACATCCTAACAATAAGAACAATTCTAATTGGGAATAAGCTGTCTGACAGGTAGTGGATTTCCACATCCTGGAGATCTTCAGACAGGGGTTGGATGACCACTTATTAGCTATATTAAATGGTGAGGATTTCCTTTATTCATGGGTTGTAATCACTGGCTTCTAGGATCCCCCTCCAATTTTGTAAATCTATGATAACTTATCTCTACCAGTTAAGATTTTTTTTCCTTTAAGGCTCAACTCAATTTCTACAAATAGAGTTCCTGGATTTTCCCCCTTCTCCTCTTCCTCTTCTCCTGAACATTAAAATGTTAAGGATAAGGAAGAAAAGATTGACAAGGATGTCTGAAATAACATTGTACAACTAGATGCCCAATACATCTCCATATGAGTCTAACTCATGTCTTGATCCTACATATCTTTTAAGAAGTTGTGTTCGTGTCCAACTTGTCTCACAGATATAACTTTCCTAAGTCCCTCTTTTGTCTTTCAACCTGGCTTGCCAAGAGCTTGTCAGACCATCTTCTCTCAACAGTTCTGCTGTGTGAAATAAAAATGGATATTGCCTTATTTGAAGAAAAACTTTAAAAAATAAATAAAGTAAAAGACAACTTCTCATACTATAATATAAAAACATTTCTTAATGCTCATTGCTCTTTAAGTAGAACCTAAAGACTCCAGTCACATTTGAGTTTTCTGAATCTTCAAAAGTATTTGTTATTAAAACGATAAGATGAAGATCTTTCACTGAAGACTTCTTCCTGTGGAACCTTATTGCTAAGAGGATTAATGGGAAGTATAATTTTCTAAGCTGGAAGGAGGCTCATGGAAAATGGAAGGACTGGTGAAGGTAGGTTACTTTTGAGCCTTGAGGAGAAGATATAGATATGGGATGTGTAGAAAGGTCCAGGTCAGCAGCCAGTCAATTGCAAGGGAAGGACAAAGAAGTAACTCTGGAGCATATAGTCCTAAACCTAACTATGAGCCTATATTAAAGCACACAATCTCTCTGGAGACACTAAAAGGGGCTTAACAACAGTGTTTTATCATGAAGTGTTTTATTAGACTGTGCCACTGGAGAGCAAATTCTAGCAGGTCCTGGAGAGTTACCAATGTAGGCACAGGATGAAAACTCTGAAACACTGAAAAACTTTTGTTTTGGAGCTCATGTAGGACAAACTATCCCTGTTCTAGACAAGCTTCTTTTCTTTTCTTTTTTGTTTTCTTTTTTTGTTTATTTGTTTTTATTTTTTGACAAGCTTCTTTTTTATAAATTTCCATAGTTGGAAACTTCTGACCCCATATTTTTTTCAATTAAGCCTCTTAGCCAAATCTTGGCATATTTCTGTCTGTGCCATCAGGGACAGGAAACCAATGAGACATGTGTGAGTGGGATTCTGAATCTCCATATAAACTTCTGGCCCTTGTCCCTACTGCTGAACTGCTCTGATGTATGGAAGATGAAGCTGAGATCTCAGTGCCATATCTGGAGGGTGTCCTCTCACAGGATCATTGGCCCCCTTCTTATTCCAGCTGGGACAACTATTATCATCTCATTTGAGGCCCAGTGATGCTTTGCTTCTTACTGAGATGTGGCTGTAACCTTATGTCCCTGGGCATAATTATATTTACGTACATCTGGATGTATCCTTTACCATAAGCTTCTCTCCTACTCTTACCCATGGGTTTCTCAAGTTTAACCTCAGCCTTTTGCTTTCTCATATATAACATAAGTATGTTATATGTCTCAGGTTTGTTATAAGGAAAGTACTCTACATTCTGTGAAGTGCTACATAAATATGAGTGATTATAATTTCTATAAATTCCCTAAAATAATATGCAGGTCAAATGTTTGGTCAAAAACATGATCTTATTGTTTTTAGCACCAATGACCAGTCTATCTTTCTGGTGGACTCTCCTGTCTCCCAAGGCTATTGCCACAGCCTGAGACAGTGATTATTTTGTACAAAGACCAATCTACCTAGAGGCAGAGAGGTTCATCACCAAATTTTTTGTCACTCGTTGAGAGTTCCTGTTTGGTTTTGGTGCCAGCAAGGAAAACTTCTGGATAGATAGATTGGGAGTCAGGGGCTAATAGGAGTAGATAGAAGGAATGCCTGTAATGACAAAGTTAAAGAAACCATTCATTTTTTTTTGAAGTATTGAAGAAAGATGCCATATTGTCTGGCTAGGAGAGATCCTTCTTTGACAGGGAGTGTCATTATTCTCAGGGTTACTGGGAGGAACCAGTGGTTTAAATATAAAAGACCTAACATTCTTTCCAACCATTTGTAAAACTTTTTATCCCTCATAATCCTTATAAAAAAGCTGATATTAGATAGTCTAAGCATTTAAAAAAACATTTTTACAAATGAGTAAACAGAAGTTTTAAGTTATTTGCTCATGACCACACTACCAGAAAACAGTGGGTTAACCCAGGTTTTCTTATTCCATATCCATTTCTCCTTAGGCAAAAAAGACCTTTCTAGAGAATCTAAGGAATTGCATATCCAAAAGAAACATACAGAGGATTAGAGCATCCATAGAGGATTCCAAGTTTGTTTGAATATTTTTTTCTCCCAAAATAGGTCCACCCATTTCCTGCTACACCAAAGTGTTATAAGAAGTGCTCAAAAGCTACCACCCCTTTAAAAGGGTCTTTCACTCCTGCTCAGCTCCTTGCCTCTCTAGTGCAAGTGCCAACAAAGGTTCCAGCTGTGATGTGGGAAACTGGGAACCAAACCGTGGCTCGTCAACTCATTTTCCATAAGCCACTGAACAGCTGTCAGATGTTAATGAATTTGAGTCAGTACTACCCCAGGGTTGGATTGTGTGACCAAGCTGTGAAAAGCCGCCAAATCTATGACAGAGTCTCATGAACCTTCTGTTCACCACAAATGATGTTAGCCTTCTGGGGCAGACTAAAGAAGTCTCACCATCATGGTACTCCAGGCCAGTGGGTCCATTCTGGCCTCTG
Source organism: Sminthopsis crassicaudata (assembly GCF_048593235.1). NCBI lineage: Eukaryota > Metazoa > Chordata > Mammalia > Dasyuromorphia > Dasyuridae > Sminthopsis > Sminthopsis crassicaudata. Next base: position 408,086,496 of record NC_133618.1, on the reverse strand, counting down.
TCCATCTGTCATAGTGGGTGATGTTTTGTAAATGCAAATGAGGGAGATCTGGAATCAGTGACTACTGATACCCTTAGACTTAGATCTGATTCACACTCCTCCCCTATAGCATCCCCATTAACCTTTCTAGCCATATGGAGGGAAGTCATCTTTCTCTGAAATTATAGTCAGTCATAATAGGACATGGTGACAAGGAGAGGTAAACACCATTGAAATAGCCCAGTTTTACCTGAATAAGGAAGAGTCAGTACCAAGAAGGCTCATCCTTCTTATATGTGTTGGGGGGAGGTGTGTTGTGTGTGTGTGTGTGTGTGTGTGTGTGTGTGTGTGTGTGTGTGCAAAGATCAAAGTGCTTAATAAGGTATGGGGTGGTAGCAGCAGGCAGGGCAGTACACACTAGTAAGAACACAGGATATTTAAGGTAGTAATCATTCTGTGTCCCACCTATGAGAAAACTAGGGAAGGCGTATTTAGTGGTGTGTTTTTTCATTTTTTTCTCAACATGGTGGTATATAACCCTAGCCTTCTGTTGCTATTCATTTTACACCAGACAGCAGTTTAATACAAAGAGCGGCTGCTGTTTCTCTAACGGCAGCCACACACTTAATGCCTCAATTTCCACATTTTATTTTATATGTAATTTAAAGCCCATGGTGCCTTAATTGTAAAATAGGCCTTATTAAAATAATAGCTTCAGAAACAGTGGGGTACCCTGAGCTGTGCAATGAAGGTTTTTAGCTTAACTGCTGTTTACAAGGATTTAAAAAGAGACACAACCCAAATAAAGCTGTAAAGACATTTCCAACGTGAGTGATGGACCGAAGACCACCTGATAATTAAGCTTTTTTTTTCTGGGCTGTCTCTAGTTCTCCTTAGAAACCCAAAGCACACCCTTTGCTGTTTTTATGATTGATGATGCGGCAAGGATACTTCAGTACTAGTAAGCAACACAGTGCTTTGATTAATGATGCTGGGGGAGCTCCCAGAAGACTGGAGAGAATAATACTGTTATCAGGAAAACAGCTGAAGCTGCTGAGAGGGACATGGGCTCCTACATTCCTGGACACCCTAGATTGAGCTACCACTGGACTCAGTTCCCCTGGGAAACTGAGATAGAAACTGTGTGCTTAGTTCTTGATGTAAGGACAGGGAGTGGTACAGGCAAGAGGGAGGAAATAAATGATTTGGAGGGGCATGAGTCTTAAGCCTTAGAAACCAAGGTGATTTAATGATACTTCATATTTATATGGTACTTTACAGTTTCTAAAGAACTATCCTCATAATAACCCAGGGAAGATTGTACAAACATCCCCATTTTCCAGATGAGGAAATTAAAATCCAGAACAATTATGTATGTAATATGTCCACATAGTGTGTCAAAGTCACAGTTAAGACTTACATAAGTCTCTGGACTCCTAGCTTTTTCCACTATCTATTTCTCCTCCGCTATTCTGTCTTCTCTATCTTCCTCAGTCTTGGTCTCTGTGTTTCTGTCTCTCTGCTTGTCTGTCTCTCTCTCACACTCACTCCTTTTCCCTCTCTATGTCCTCTTGTCTGTCTGTCTCTGTCTCTCTTCCTCTATTTCTCTCTCACTCCCTTTCTCTCTGTCTGTTTCAGTCTCTCTGTCTCTCTCTTTGTCTATCTCTTCATTTACGAGTTTCTTAAAACTCCATACTGTGTTATAAAGGAGAAAGCACATGCAAAAGACAAATACTAGGTATTACCATTGCCTTAATTGTTCCTTCAGTGTGAATGCTCGCATTATTCCACTTCTAATTGATGGCAGTTCACCCCAGCACAGCATTTATTCCTAAGATACTTTGCAAGAGAATCAGTACCATCAGCATCATAACACATTACATAGCCCTTTATGGTTTGCTAAGTGTTTTACATACATTATCTCATTTGAATCTCACAACTCCTCATGAGATAAGCACTGTAAAGATTGTTCCTTTTTTGCACATGAGAAAATAGAGGATGAAACAGACTTACCCAGGCTCCCATAGCTAGTAGGAATCTGAAGCAGGATTTGAGTCCAGGACAGACTAGCTAGTGCTCTATTTTACTCTATCATACTGCCTTTAAAAACATACAAAATTGAGGTTTCCAGCTCTAAATTAAACCTCCTGTTTATGTGTTCTGGAGGCTGCCAAGTGCTTTTGAATTTGGTTTCTTCCTGGTTCTCCACCATTTTTCACTTTAGGGAGAGAAAGATAGGATCATTTTGGTGTCTCCTCATTAAAGGTAGCTGTCAGACTGTGAGCAACTTTCCCTTCCATCTGGGCCTTTGTGGTATTATAGACTGAAAAAAGGAAATATGAGTCACAAGAGAGCCCCAAGGCTTGTACGCTGTTGGTTTTGAAAGTCAATACAACTGTCGATAGCAGGACTCACTGCTTCTCCACAGGGACGGCCCACGGCACTGTTCTCCCATCTCACATTCTCAGGCACCACACAGACATATTTAATGGTGATGGAAAATGCTCCCCAAAAGGAATGGTCAACTATTTGTCATACTACCTTAATGACATCAGGGGTCCTCTTATTAAAAACTTGACTACCCAATCTTTCTACCATTTTCATACTGTCTTTTTTTATGATGATAGCTTAGAGACATTATAGTTTTTTATATTTATGAGAGTAGTTTTCCTAGATTCAAAAATTTAGAATAGAAAGGGACCTTAGAGGACATCTAATCTAATCTCTCTATTTTATAGAGGAGAAGTTCAGAGAGACTGGGTGACTTATTCACAATTAACTGAGTAATAAGTAGCAATTGTTGCTGTTCAGTTATTTCAGTTGTGTCCAACTCTTCATAATCCCATTTGGGGTTTTCTTGGCAAAGATACTAGAGTAGTTTCTTCCTCCAGTTCATTTTACAGATGTGGAAACTGAGGCAAGAAGGATTAAGTGACTTGCCCAGGGTTACACAGCTAATGAGTGTCTGAAGATGGATTTGAACTCAGGTCCTTCTGACTCCAAACTGGGCATTCTATCCACTGCACCACCTAATTGCCTGCAATAAGTAGCAGACCTCCTCTATGGACCCAGGCCTTTTGACTCCAAATAAAGTACTCTTTCTTATAATACCATGCTGTGTGATTGTGTTTACAGAATAGTATAGCTATGGTAGAGTGAAAAGGGCACTCAGAGGACCTAGATTTAAATACTGGTTCCAGCTCTTACTACCTATTTGATGTTGAGCCAGTTACTTAACCTCCCCAGGGTCTCAGTCATCTGAGTAACCTCTGTACAGAGCTATGGTCTCACATGGACCGGACTCTGTTCTTAGGCCTTCTCTCTAATAATAATCTCCATGACTCATTTTGCCCCCCACTCAGGTTTCCCTCTGGGAACATCAGAATCTAGCTCATGCCCTTCTCTTTCCCTCCCCCAGGCCCCTTGCAAACACTGAAGGCCAACAAAAAAGCATTTAAACAGAGCAGGTCTCTGAAAAGACACGTAAATAACACAAAAGGGACCCATAGCCAAGCCTGGTTAGCTAGAAAATAGTTATAACCCCACAAAACTGACAGACCCAAGTAGTAAAATTCCTGCCTCATGCACTGATGAAAAACATTGAGGCTACAAGGGCTGATCCAATTTCTGTTGCTCCCCTTTGCCTTTTCTTTGAGGTTTATGCTCCTTCTGGAATCAGCTCCCTTCCTTACACCCCAGCATGTACTGCCTTTATCTCAGCTTCCAGCCACTGCTGCCATCTCTCAGCATAGTGCCATAGTGATTCCAGGGCCCATAGTTCCTGATTTGGCTTCTTTTTTTTCTCATCAGAGTTTATCCAGCAGGTGCTGCCTCCACTTCTGGGTATGACTCCATGCTTCTTGGCAACCCCAGCCAAAATGTCTCCTTTCATTCCCTTAGCTACTTTCCTCTAAAAGTCCCTCTTCAGACCTTTTTACCTATACAGGAGTTAGTAGGACCTAGTCTAGCCAATACAACTGGGAAAGAATGAGTTGGCCCAATTTTTTTTTGAAACCTTTCAATTATTTTGAGCATTATCTCCTGTCTAGACCCAGGCTGTTCTAATTGGTGACATGTTGATATATATCTAGCCAGTCCTAGGAGTTGTGGCACCTGGGTTCAAACCCCTTGCTCTGGGTTACTACTTTGAGCATCATTTGTAACTTTGGAGAGAGCAGTTTCAGTTCAATGATGAGGTCAAAAGCCAGATTGTGAAGAGTTAAGAAGACAGTGAAAGGAAAGGAAATACATACACCTATTATAGATAGCCTTGAGAAACAAGGAGTTTAGCTGCTTAAAAGAAGGAGAGATAAAGGATAAAAGCCAGTGGCAATGGGGCAGATAATTTGAGAGTTCTCTGAGGTTGAAGAAGACATGAGTGTGTTTGTAGTCAGCAGGGAGGCAGTCAGTAGACAGGGAGAAATAGAAGATTAGTGAAAGTGGGAATGAGAGTGAAGGATAGTCTGCTGAAGAAGACAGGATGGCATGGGGTCGTTTGTGAATGTAGAAGATTTTGCCTTGGCAAAGAAAAAGGGAGGAAAAAATAAGCATCCATCCATCCATCCATCTATCCTTCTATCCATTCATCTATCTACCTGTATAGCTATCTATTCATCTATCTTCCTTCCTTCCTTTCTTTTCTCTTCCTTCCTTCCTTTCTTTTTCTTCCTTCCTTCCTTCCTTCCTTCCTTCCTTCCTTCCTTCCTTCCTTCCTTCCTTCCTTCCTTCCTTCCTTCCTTCCTTCCTTCCTTCCTTTTTTCCTTCCTTCCTTCCTTCCTTCCTTCCTTCCTTCCTTCCTTCCTTCCTTCCTTCCTTCCTTCCTTCCTTCCTTCCTTCCTTCCTTCCTTCCTTCCTTCCTTCCTTCCTTCCTTCCTTCCTTCCTTTTTTTTCATCTATCTATGTATCTCTATATATATGTATCTATCTAATTTCTCTAATCTATGTTTAGTTACTCTGTTCTTTTTAGGGCTTCTCACTCACCTTTGGCATTTACCTGCTACCCAAGTCTTATCTGTGGCCCCCAAATCACTGTAGCATGTGTAATGGCCATGCCATCATAAACTGTCTCAGAAGATGGACTAAACCAGGTTGAGGATAGTTGACAGGCTTCAAACCCATTGTTGAGTAAGGAGATGCTTACCCCAAGCATAAGAAGACTTCTGGTAGAATGGGAGACAAAAGCAATTTGTTCCAATAATCATGGCAGTTACTGAAACAAGTGCTTTGGAGTGCTTAAAGCCTGGTTAGACATTGAAGACACCAGGTTAACCACTGCATCCCAGGTTGTGAACAATCATTTTTACTTTAAGTACTGTGGAAGAGAGTGAGCTTTGTACAACTCCACTACACAAATCCAGCTCACATATAAGTCATCACTCAAACATTTTATCCATGATGTCATTGGTTTTCTATGAAAACAAAGGATAAACAGCAACAGAGCAAACCGCATTGGTCTAGATCACTGCTGATCATTTTTTTTTCTATCTATTAATACCCATATATCTTTCCTTCCTTTATTGCCCCATTTTCTAACTCGTTCTGGGAACTGTAGTCAAGTCTATTTTACCATTGCTTTTGGAAAGAACATTCCAGATGATGTCTTATTGTTCTAGCACTGTAACTTTCCAAACCAAAATACCTTTTCCCCATTCACCATGCTCCTATATATATTGTCTTCCCCATTAGAATGGAAGTTCCTTGAGAGTTAGAACTGCCTGGCTCAATATAGGCTCTTGAAAACCGATTGTGAAAATTTCAGTGGAAGAATGTACACATGGAAAATCTGCAAATGTTACAAATCAGGGTTTGATTTATTATTGTGCTTATGGTCCAGATTTAAAATGTGATAGAGAAAATGCCAATAATACAATTTAAACTTAAAAGTATATCCTGCATACTTTTTTCCTCGGAGGAGCCAATTGTTAAAAATTTACTAGCATACCCCATTTGCTATCCTAAGTAATTAGCATAATGCCTGGCACATAACAAGTGCGTTTTCATTCATTCACTAATGGATCCTTTCAGCATATGTTCACTATATGTAAAATGAGGACAAGTTCCCTGAAGGTAACTTTCAGCTATAACTTCTAAGATTCAATATTCATTCAATTTCCCTATAGCAGGCCATTGGAAAAATAGAGAAAAGATTAGAATTCTCATTTTCATTATATCACTGACAGAATATGACTCTGGGCAAGTTAGTTGACCTGTCTGAGATTTAAAGGTCCTTCCTGGTTATGAAGTTTTATCATTAGTAATAAGCCTACTAATAAGTTAAGGCAGATTTTTTTTAACTTTGTAGATGAAAAAAATGAGGCTTGAATTGTTTCCATGACATTTCCTCTAGAATATAACATTTATAGGGCTTTATTTTTCTCTCTCTAAGGCTTTGTACCTAATGCTTCCTACTAAATGATAGTCAAATTGAATGAATGAACAAATGAATGAAAACTATGACATTCTAGGGAAAATTGTCAAATGGGTAGAGTTTGTCTTTAGTATTCTGATTTCTCAGGAATCATGATAGCATGGTTCACTCAATCAAGTATAGTCTTGTAGATGTTCCAGAATAGAGTTAATCAAAGAATGTTAGAGACAGAAAGGATCTCTCTCAGAAATCATCTGTCTCATTGTACAGATAGGTAAGTTGAGGAACAGAAAAATTAGGTGACTTCTCTTGGTCAATATGATGGTAGGGTTGGAACTAGATTCATGAGAAACTCATACTATTGGAATTTAGTCTATCTAGTTCATTCTCCTCATCTGAGATTAGTAACGTAGCCCTGAAGCATTTAAGTAACTTGTTCAAAGTAGCTAAAATACTACAGGTGATTTATGACTTCATTAATATATGTGTGTATACACACATGTATAGCATATGATATACACATATATAGAGACTATATGTATTGCATATATATATATACACATAGGTATATACACACATGTATAAAGACATATATTTGTATACATACACACATATCTTCCTTCTGACAATCACAACCATTTATGCCTTTCTATATTTTGGAACTCTTGATTGCAAATTTACTATACCAAATTCACTTGACATGCTAGTGATCTTCTGTGATTTTTCTTGCCATTGATACATAGATAGTCTAATTTGAATTGAGGTCTTCAGATTCAAAATTTGATACTTTTTCTAATGTATCACACTTCTAAAAAACAGATCCTGATGAACTAACCTAGTGATGTTTTCAATGTAATCTAAGGTCTTAAAGAATTTGCTTCTTTTCTTTGGCTACTACCTTTAAAAATTGTGCTTAACTGGAAACTGAGTGGATGCTCATCAATTGGAGAATGGCTGAATAAATTGTGGTACATGAATATTATGGAATATTATTGTTCTGTAAGAAATGACCAACAGGATGATTTCAGAAAGGCCTGGAGAGACTTACAGGAACTGATGCTGAGTGAAATGAGCAGGACCAGGAGACCATTATATAATTCAACAATACTATATGACGATCAATTCTGATGGACGTGGACATCTTCAACAATGAGATGAACCAAATCAATTCCAATAGAGCTGAAATGAACTGAACCGGCTACACCCAGCGAAAGAATTCTGGGAGATGACTATGAACCACTATATAGAATTCCCAATCCCTGTATTTTTGTCTGCCTGCATTTTGGATTTCCTTCACAGGCTAACTGTACACTATTTCAAAGTCTGATTCTTTTTGAACAGAAAAACAACTGTTTGGATATGTATACATATATTGTATTTAATTTATACTTTAACATATTGGTCAACCTGCCATGGGGGGGGAGGGAAGGAGGGGAAAAATTAGAACAAAAGGTTTGACAATTATCAATGCTGTAAAATTACCCATGCATATATCTGGTAAATAAAAACTATATTTAAAAAAAATTATGTTTAACCTAGCTTCTTAATAGCCATTAAGGATTTTGTTATTTATAATTTTATTCTCATTTCCCTTACTATATCACTTTTCTTTCTTGAGAGTTAGTGTGACATTGAAACAACTAATCTCAGAGCTAAGAAGAAATGACATTATACAATACAGATTATTCAGTAACAGCAATATTGTTTTAAGAACAACTTTGAGTGAATAAGTTATTTTTGACTTTTATTAATATTCAAATTAACTATAAATGATGAAAGATGTTCTCTGCATTCAGAGAAAGAACTGATTATTAAGTATACATACACATGTAAAATACAAGATATAGATATAAACACATATATACAGTTATATACACATACATGTATATATATGTATATATATATATATATATGTATACACACTTTTACATATACACAGAGGCCATATCTAGAATGGGGTGAAAGAAGAGAAGATAAAAAGGAAGCAAAAGAAATTTGTATGATAACTTTATTGTATATTTAAAAGGGATAGCAAGTTGTACTTCACAGATTTGGATTTTAACAAGCAATTATCTTTATTATATTGTGCTGTAGAAATGATTTATTGCATAAATTAAAAATAATTATTTTTCAAAAAGAAGAAGAAATGGGACCATGTTCTGACTCTGACATACACTGACTGGGTAAGCCTGGGCAAGTCACCCAATCTCTCAATACAAAACTCTCTAAGACAGGTTCTAACCTGCATAAATCGAGTGAGTTTACTGGGAGGTCTTTAAACTAATGAAACCAGAGGTCTAGTCCCTGTGCCCTAATAAATAAATATATGTTAGACTTATTTGAAATGAAATACTTTGTTTATCTAGAATCCCTCAATCTGATCTCTTTTCCTTAACTGATTCCCATTCTCTAGAGTACTAGTGTCAAACTCAAATAGAAATGGGGGTCATCAATGCATACATAAGGATCCCTGCAGTCACATAATGACTTAATTTTAAAATGCGGCATAATCTTTAATTATGTTTTTATTTATTTTGTTAAATATTTCCCAAAATCGCATATTAATCTGGTTAGGGCTCTGTTCAGGAGTGTTGTATATTGTATATGACCCCAGTCCCATTTGACATCTCTGCTCTGAATCTTTTCATCCAGTTTAAATAGGACTTTAAAGATCATCTACTCCGATCTTCTCAGTTCACAAATAAGGAAATTGAGGTCCAGAGAGTCTATAATTTGTCAAAAAACACACAAGAAGTAAATGGCAGATAGAGGACCTGTGTACTCTGACTCCAAATTCAACCTTCTCTCTTAAGTCTTGTGAATACTTCTTTTAGAGATTCCTCTTAATGAAAACAAATCTAAAAAACTAATTTTTAAGTGGTTACTGATCACGATCACACCTTTATGTATTATTCCTTTTGTGGATAATAGTATTTTAATGCTCTTCTCCTAGATATGTAATGTTTTCATTCAAAGGAATGAATCACTAATAGTAGAATTTCAGGAATCTCAGAAGATGGAACTAGAGGATACTTTGAGAGAGGTTTATGCAAAGTCATCAGCCTTAATCTCTCCTCTAGAAACATCTGGGTCCAGTGGTAAGATATGGTTCAGTAGGACTAGATATAATATCAAGTTCTGAAAGATATATGGAGATATGGAGTCAGTCATTGAAATGAGGACCAAAGAAAACATATGAGAAGAAAGGACTTTTATAGATGCTCTAGCCTAGCACAGTGAGGTATTCTTAGTAGGCACTTAATGATGAATGAATGGAGTTGTAGGGGAATCCACAATCTTTACAGTCAATCATTTTTACTAAAAATTCTAAGTACAAAGGAGAATGTGTTGCAGTATTGAGGCCCTTGCTCACTAATACTGAGATTATTTAAGTTTTCATCTGGCTTTAATTAACCCTTTAGTGTCTTACATGTTTGCATATTGACTAGGGGATGAGCCCATACATAGCCTTTGAACTCCTGCCCTTCTTGTAAAAATACTGTGTGGGTAATACTAGACCTGTGTTGTCGGATACTTGGAATTCTGGGCTTCATTAAGTTTTTCCTCCCTTTCCACATTGCAGTGTGAAGGAAATATCTGGTAACATTTTAATTCTACCTCATTCACTGCAGCTTATATAGGTGTGGTACAATTGAGGTCTCTACAGGAAAAGCTGATTTCAAGTTTTGGCACAATGATTAGCTGATTCACAAAAGATGTGAGTCTCCATTTCTTCCCTGAACATCTGTACTGTCTGCTTTTAATTTAGTTGTGGGGCTGTACACTCCATTCCGGTGAACATAGAATGACATACTGTGTGGAAGAGGGGTTCCCAGCCAAATTGGACACTTAAGTAATCAATGACCAGTCCTGAGCTGACAACATGTTCACATTCTAACACTTTCCATGACACAAACCTTGTCATATCAATGGGCTTTCATGCAAGCCTTGATTTGCTCCTGTCCATGTTAATTCATTTCTTATTCTAACCAACCAACTCAGAAATTGAACAGGAACCTTGATCTCCTAATTATCGGACCTAACAGGCCTCTTCTCAGTTTTCAATCATCTTTCCCTCTCAGAACTGACACTTTAGACCAACCCCAGTTCCTTCCTTTCTTAAAGCAAGGAAACCCATTTATCCAAATCAATAACAAAACAGAAATCAGAAAAAAAAAAGTATACATAAAAGAATATATACTAGACAATGCAGAGCAAAGGAACTCTTCCATTAGGATCAAGATTACTTGGCTCAACCAAGAGAGTCTTAAATCTCACTGAAGAGGAGATCTCATTGAAGTTTCTAGGGTAGCACATTGGGGATAGGGAATGATATGGAGATTTTCAGCTCCTCTCATGTTGGCTTCTTCCCAGAATCTTTGCCTTCAACAACATGAAATGGGGATGACATTGTCCATCTTTTGTCATGGAATCTAGAAGTTTGAGGGACTCAAGAGATTTCAGAAAGTTGAAAAGACTGGAATTCTGTTCTTTCCCACTCTTACCAACTTTGTCCTATGTCCCTCACACAGGCAATGTGGAGAGATCTGTAATGTCTAGGCTAGCTTTCTGGAGGACTTTCAGACCAGCCTTGGTCTCAGCAGAATAATCACCATGAGAATAGTCAGGGGTAAAGTCCAAAAGTCCAAAGTCTTTATTGTCTCCTTCAGTCCTTCAGACTGCATCAGCAGTCTCAGTCAGTCAGCCAGTCAGCAGTCTGCACATCTGTCTCTGCTCTTATTCAGTCATCCAGCCAGTCAGCAGTCTGCACATCTCAACCTCTGCTCAGACTTCAGTCTGACTCTGACCTCTTAAATACTCTATTACAATTGAATAAATTCATCATATTGAGTATAAGCCAATCATTATATCACTAGGGACCCAATATTAATTGGTTAATTGGTATTAACTCATCAATTCCATAGAGTTAATATTTTGTTGTAGAATTAAATCAATCATACTGAGCTTTAAATATACCTTTTCAGAGTTCCTGCCTTCTACAGAACTCCATATTAATGGACTTTGGGACTCAGGTTACAAAATGTAAGCTTCACAAAGGCAGATTTTCATTCCTTATGCTTGTTATTTTCATTCCTACTATTTACTATGTATCAGACACAAAGTAAGCCATTAATAAATACTTTTTGGCTGATTTCATAAAAACCCCAGAAAAAGTTATATAAACCGATATGGAATGAAATGAGAAAAACCAAGAGAACATCTTACAAAGTAATAGCAATATTGCATGATGACCACTGGGAATGATTTAGCTATTGTTGTCAAAACAATGATCTAAGACAATTCCAAAGAATTGCCACTATGAAAAATGCTGTCTTCCTTCAGAGAAAAAATTAATATCTAATTACAGATTGAAGAACACTATTTTTCACTTTATTGTTGTTGTGTTTTTTTTTCCTTTGGGTCTGTGTCTTCTTTCAAAATATAACTAATATGGAAATATGCTTTGCATGATTGTATTTGTATAACCTATATCAAATTGATTTTTGAGGGAGGACATAAGGAAAGGAGCAAGAAAATTTGGAACTCACAATTTTTTAAAAAATGAAGATTAAAGTTGTCTTTATATGTACTTGGGGAAAAATATAAAATTTATGTTGACTTGATTTGGTTGAACAGATTGACATTTTAACTATGTCATTTGATACGTAGAAGTGGATTGCCCCCTCTTTCTTGACACACTCCTTTCTCTTTGGCCTCTATATTATTTTTATTCACATAAAAGTTCTCTGGGCCTCAGTTCTCTCCTAGTCAGAATAAGAAATTGGCTTGGATAGTCATTATGTCAGATGCTAGCACTACATTTTTATAACTCTATGAATGGTGATATTTGAGAAAAAAATAACAACCTATAATGAAAAATTAATTTGGATAAGAAAAGTAGATAGGAATAAACATTGAGGGGTGTGGTGTAATGGAATGACTGTGATTCAAAGAATTTGAATTCTAGTCCTAGCTTGGCCACCAGTGAATGGATTCATTCAACACAAATCATTTAACTTCTCTGGTTCTCATCTACAAAAGGAGGAGGGGGTGAAAGGAGAAAGCACTCACTAGACAAGATGAGCTTTATAATCCCATCAATTCTAATATGCTAATTAGTCAATTTGTACAACTGAATTCTTGTGGAAGGAATTAAATAACACATGCACATTTGCTTTAACTTTCTAAATCAGAGATTTCTTTGATGAAATTACTCATACACACACACACACACACACACACACACACACACACACACACACACACACAAGCTATAATCTCTTTATAATTTGATGAGGCAGTTAGATGGTCCAGTGGATACTGCTCAAGGCCTGGAATCAAATCCAACTTCAGATACTCATTAGACTCTAGACAAGTCACTTATCTCTGCCTTAATTCACTGGATAAGGAAATGGCTAGCCATTTCAGTATCTTTGCCAAGAAAATTTTATATAGTATGGTCCACAAAGTCATCAAGAGTTGGAGAGAACTGAATATCTAAGCAAAAACATGATAGATGGTTTTTGTTATGGTTTATGGTTATGATCAAAAAAGTCATTGCTGCTAAAAGACTTAGATTTAGATATAATCTCCTAACAATGTGAGGTTGTTTCATTCTTTGTTCTTATGTCACTAGTTCCTAGCATAGTATGAGCCATGTAGTAGATGATAGATTAGTAGATAGATCATTTATTAAGCACCAGGTGTTAGACTGTTAATTGTGCTAATTTCTGGGGATACAAATACAAACAAACAAGAAGGTTCCTACTTTCTTTTTTTTAAAGCTTTTAATTTTCAAAATATAGGCATAGATAGTTTTCAACTTGCAAAACATTGTGTTCCAAATTTTTTTCTCCCTTCCTTCTCCCCACCCCCTCCTTTAAATGGCAAGTAATCCAATACAAATTAAACGTATGCAATTCTTCTATATATCTTTCCACAACTATCATGCTGCACAAAAAAAAAAAAAAAAAAAAAAAAAAAAATCCGATCAAAAAGAAGAAAAAAATGAGAAAGAAAACAAAAAGCAATTAGACAACAAAAAAGTGAAAATATTATGTTGTGACCTATACTTAGTCCCCACAGTCCTTTCTCTAGGTGCAGATGGCTCTTTCTATCACAAGACCAATGGAATTGACCTGAAACACCTCACTGTTGAAGAGACATGTCCATCAGAATTGATCCTTATGTAATCTTCTTGTTGCTGTGTACAATGTTCTCTTGATTCTATTCACTTCACTTAGCATCAGTTCATGTAAATCTCTCCAGGCCTCTCTGTAATCATCTTGCTGATCATTTCTTATAGAATAATAATATCCCATAGCATTCATATACTATAACTTATTCAGCCATTCCACAACAGATGGCAATTCGTTTCAGTTTCCAGTTCCTTGCCACTACAAAAAAGGGCTGCTACAAACATTTTTGCACATGTGGGACTTTTTCTCTTTTTTATTTCTCTTTATTTCTACAGGCCCAGTAGAGACATTGCTGGATCAAAGGGTATGCACGATTTGGTAGCCCTTTAGGCATAGTTCTATATTCCTCTCCAGATGGTTGGATCAGTTCACAACTCCATCAACAATGTATTAGTGTCCCAGTTTTCCCATATCTTCTTCATTATTCTTTTATCATTCATGATCATGATATTAATGATTAATGAATATCATTCAATATTCATCATTATTTTTTCCTGTCATCCTAGCCAGTCTGAGACATGTGTAATAGTACCTCAGAGATGTCTTAATTTGCATTTCTCTGATTAATAGTGATTGAGAGCATTTTTTCATATGACTAGAAATGGTTTTAAATTCTTCATCTTGAAATTGTCTGTTCATATTCTTTGGATGGTTCCTGTTTTTATGGTGAATATATACAAAACACAAAGGGGAGCTGGAAAGCAGTACATATGAGATAGGATGGGGGAAAAGAAATCTTGAGAGGATTAAGATTGCTGGCAAGGAGGTAGAATAGTCTGGAGAGGGAGTAGAGCTGAAAATAAGTGAAGTATACACGATTGGTGTCCCTCATAAAATGGTGGGGAAACAAGCCCCTAAATAAAAGTATCTTAGTAGGGCATAGCTTCTATAATGACAGTGAAGAAGGCCAGGGGGAAGGAATGAAGGAGACAAATATTTGATCAGTCGATTGACTGATGAGTCTTTCTGAACTTAGCTTTGCTGATCTTCAAATGATATATCTATTTTACAGTAAAGGTCTAGGAAATCCCAGTTACCCTTGAAAATAGTCACTACACCCTAATAAGTCGCAGTGCCAAGGAAATGCTAAGATACCCGGGGTTCTCAGAGAATGGAATTATTTTCTTTCCCTAAATTCCATTCTTTTATGTTTAGCTGTCATCCTCTCTAATCCAGGTGGTATGAATAATATGTATTTACCCAATCAGAATTAGTTCTTGATCTCCCTCCTACTGATCTTAATTTAACCCAATTATTTTTATTGTTTTCTCTTCTTGATCTCTTCTCCAGATCTGTTGTTTTTCTTATATTGTTTTATTTTTTCATTCTTTATATTATATATTATTATTTCTTGGTTTCTTATAACTTCACTGGTTTCCCCTTGCCCAGTTCTAATTTCCAAAGAAGTATTTTCTTCTTTAAGACTCTGTATCTCTTTTTTTAGTTGGTTGACTTTCTTTTCATAATTTTTTCTTGGATTATTTTTGTAGTTTTTCTTCAATCTTTGTCATTTGATTTTTAAAGTCTTTCTTGAGTTCTTCTATACATTTTTTCTAAGCAGGTAACCCTTTAACATTTCTATTTGGGACAGAAGAGGCTTTTTTTTTTTTTTTTTTTTTTTTTTTTTTTTACTGTCTTCTTTTGAAGATGAAGTCCAGTCTTGCCTATTCCCATAATAAGTTTTTATCATCAATTCTTTCTCTTTTGCCTGCTCATTTTTTTTAAACAAATACTTATTGGTATAAGCACCTCTAATTACAGCGGGGGAGGTGCCTCTGGCTCCAACCTTCAGTTCTCCCCTCTAGATTGGAACTCTAAACCAAGAATTCCATCCTATAAGTGCCCACAGCCAGCAGCATCCCTGCCCCACTGCTTCTGCACTCACCAGGTATGTTGTTTTTTTCTTGCCCAGGACCTCATTTCTGTCAAACAGGAATGTCAAAGGCATTCCTTATAAACCAATATTCCCTCAGTCTTCTTGGACTCAGAGAGGTGCAATTTTGTTTATTTGTAGGATAAGTTTTTGTTTGAGAGCTTGGAATTATCTGACCTACTCTGTCATCTTTCAAGAATCCTCTTCTACTCACATATTGATTCCCTAATCACAAAATAGTAGGATCAGTCATTTGGTGTGACTAGATAGTGCAGTGGATAGAACTCTAGGCCTTGAATCAGAAACTTGAGTTCAAATCCAGTCTCCGGTATGTATGACCTTGAAAAGGTAATTTGACATTTGTTTTCCTCATTTTCTTCAACTGTTAAGTAGAGATAATAATAGCACCTGTCTCTCAGACTTGTTGTGATGATCAAATGAAATAATATTTGTAAAGTTCTTTGTGATTTGCAGTTATGCAGCTTCACTAATCAGCTAGCATTTATTAAGCACCTACTATTTGCTTGGCACTCTGCTAAGTATTGTGTCCTTTCCCTCAAGGAATTCACAATCTAAGAGGGACCCAAAATACAAACAACTATGTACAAATGCAGTATATACAGAATAAACTGTGTGTAATCTCAGAGGGAAGGCACTGATATTAAGGACTAGAAAAAATTTCTTGTAGAAAGTCGGACTTTAGCTGAGACTTGATGGAAGCCAGAAAAGACACGACAGACACAAGGAGAAAATTTATTACAATATGAGAGACAAACAATGAATTCTTTCCAGTGAATTTGGAGTATGTAGAGTGACTAAAGAGGAAGAGGCAAGGAAGCCAGTGTCCCTGGAAGGTAGAGTATATAGAAGGGAATAAGCTATAAGGTATAAGAAGATTGGAAAGGTATGTAGGGCTTTAAAGATCAAACTGAAAGTTTTATCCTTGGTCCTAGAGAGATAATAGAGAGCCACTTACTGAATGGGAAAGAGGGGTATCCAATGTACATTTTATGAAGATTAAATTAATTGACTGGAGGAGGAAAATTGATGCTGAAAAGTTGAGCCTTAGTAACATTATCGTGATTAAAAGAACTTCACCGTTTCTCAAAAGTAGTCCAGCTACCTTTTCTCCAATTCAGTTCTGTTTCCTATTCAATGTCCATCTACAGTATGTGTGTATCTTTATATATACACACACACACATATATATATATATATATATATATGTATATACATATATATATATATGTATCTGTATAGGTATACGTATATATATGCATATATATCTACAAACACACATACACACAAACTCTATAGGCTATCTACCTAACTTTATCCTTATAGTCTGGACAATAGACATTGATCATCCATTTAGTTTTTCCTGTGTAAATAACTAATCCAACTTTTTTTTTTTTTTTCAACTATCAGTTTCACTTATAGGTATTTAATGAGCTTTAATAGAATCAGTTTAGGCAATTCAATTCAACAACATCCGTTTTAAATATTCATATCATTTTCTCCAGTCCCCACATTTCTATTAAATCTCTTTCCTCATAGCCTAAGGCACAGTACTTAAAACTTATCATACTTAGAAATATGCCCATTGAGGAGAAAGACTTCAATATTAGTGGTCATTTTGTTTTAGTGAAAAGGACTCTCCTTCTGTCATACTTAAAATCCAATTATTTTAAATTTCATACATTCCCAATAAGGAAAGGAAAAAGAGTCATTATTTTATGAAACTCCAAAACTTAATCATGCCTCCTTGCTCTTAGTAAAAATAAAAGTTTTCTCTACCATTTGAGGTCTTCATAAGAGAAGACTTGGGGATATTGGGATTAAATAAAATCATGAGCTAGGAAAACTCTAGGTTAGTTTTTTTCCCCAATTACTAATCTGTGAACCAACATTGATTCAAGTTAATATTTTGACATCTTGAAAAACTTCTATCAAAATATTTACTTCTTAATATCTATAAAATTTAAATAGCAAAAACAGTTGACTGAACAGACAATGTAAATTACAACCCTATTTGATGGAATCAATGTATTTAACTCTCAACTTATTTCTTACATGGAAGATTGTGATAACCCTGCACACACCTGGCCAGGAATGGTTGCTTCTAATGTCTGTTCACCAGGCACCACTCTTCCTTTCGTCTATTTGCAATCAGTTTCCTACCTTCAGAAAAGATGTTTTAAAAGTAAAATTTATTATTCATTTTAATTATTATAGTTCCATTTAAAGACATATTTAATGCATTCTTTTGATCAGCATAAATGTTAATGGAAACTAAGGGTGATTTTTAAATGAATAGGAAAATATAAAGTGAATTCCTAGTCTTTGCTCACAAAAATAAAATAATATATTTTAATTTTGCTCGTGCCTGACAATGCAAATGAAATAATTTGATAGCCCATTGTGATTTGACTCAGGATATGATATTAGTTATTTTAAAATTTCACACATATATATGTTGTTGAACAGAAGTATTATTCTAGCAAAGCTCTCTTGGTATTTGAAAACATAATGTCTAAAATATGATTTTAGAGTTGAAAGATCTGAATTGTAAACCTGATTCTGCCACTTATGACTTGAATGCTCTGAGTCAAGTCATTTAAACTCTCTATGGTTTAATTTATTTATGTCAAACAAACATGAATTTCTTTCTATATCTTTGATTTAAGAACACTATGAATTAGAAATTTAACACATTGATTTTTTTCAAATGAAAATCTTCCAAACTGAGATGCCCATTGAATGCCTTTAAAAAGTTTCATGCCAATCCATGTGTGAAAAAATTTTAATTGTTTCTCTAATTACTGTCAACAAGAAGACCATTTGATAATGAAGTTAAAGTAAAGAAATCAGATGTTATCTGGCTCTTCTATATAGTTGCAGTCATATTCAACTCCTGAGAGAGAAAAGTTAGTGAATGAGAAAGAATAATCAGACTGATTATCAGCAATGTCTATATTTTTTATTTTATTATCATATATGTGAAACATAAAATTTTGTATGTATCTTTATGATTTCTTAATATAATCAAATATAATGGATTTATTGTTGTTTGTCCTTTCTAAAGGATCAAGTCAGAAAATGTTGACATAATATGCTAGTGAATTGAATGAGAAAGGGCTGTGCAAAGTTGCCAGCCTCACTTTCTCTTCAGAATCAGTAGGGTCCAGAGGCCAGATATAGATAAGGATGATTAGATTTAGCCCTGGATGCAAGGGTGACCTCGGATTTTTTAAGCTAAGTCCTTTAACAGGTCTCAGTTGGACTGAGGCAATATCTAATTAGTGATTAAGGCTAGGTAAGAAATGAGTTGGAGAATGGCCTCTTTTAACTAGTCAAAAAGAAGAGGGGATTTATATCTGGTCAAAACAGAAGCAATTACATTTGCATTCACTCTAAGCCAATCAGAGCCCAAACAATGACCAAGTGGGGAAACCTAATTTTTTGTCCAATTAATGAGATCCAGACTGATTTGGATTTAAATCATAGTCCTTAAGAAATAAATATAGCCAGTAAACCTCAAGATATCTTCCAAAGTTTCAGGGATGAAAATTTATATTCCTTTGGGCAGAGCAACTGCAGATATGGATACTCTATGTGGACAAAGGAAAGGAAAGGAAGCTATATTGCCAATTGATCATTTCCAGTTAGGTCCCCAATAGGGCAGCTTACAGAGGTTGTTTTTTTGTCCTTTGTTCTTGAGGACAGACTTAATATCAAAAAGGTGATGCTCTAATTTGTAAGTGAATTGTATTTAAGTGAGGTAAGTCTGTGCAAAAGTATCAGCCTCATTTTCTCTTCTGGAGTCATCTGGTCTAGTGGCAAAATATAGTTCAGGATGAAATATATCTTTATAATTTCTTAATATAATTAAAGATAATGAAATTAACATTGTGCTAAAAGAAAAAAATGCAAACAAGTTATAAATAAAATTGTCCATATTCATTGAATAATTTATTTAATTATATTATTTAACTACATAAATAATTATATTATTTAACTACTATATTTTAACCACATAACTAAATATAGCCTAGACACATAGATATCTAGTACAACATTCTTATTTAATCTTTTGAAGATTCATATTTTTATGCTTATTTATTTAATTCAATAAGTCAATCAACAAATAATGAATATTACTGGATTGGCACCAAGCATTTTTTAAAGGAATTCCATGGTCATTTCATTTTTGAGGATTTTTCATTGGGCCATCATAAACTCAGTAGACTTGTTTGAATTGTAGTCTATACAATGGGAGTGCCCACATTAATGAGATCATCAATCCATTGATATATAATTGTTCAGCCCTGGATTGAGTACTATGGGGAATATAAAGAAATATAAGACATGATCTTTGAGCTAACAAAACTTAACAGTTTAGTTAGGTAAGAATAAGATAAATGAAACAAAGAATGATTTGAGACCATAATGGGACAGGTACTAAATAATGTAATAGTCAGTAAACTTAAAGAGTTCAGAGAAGAGAGTTATCAGTATGGAATAAAATGATTGGTCAAAGGTCTTCAGAGAACACAGGACTTGAGATGAGCCTAAAATGATCTCTGGGAAAGGTTGCAAGAGGTCCTTGCAATAAATGCTCAAAGCTCAACTTTTTTGGAATTATTTTTTTCTCAGGATGATTTCCTTTGCTTCTCAGTTTATTCTGGATATTATCAAAGATAAATAGATAGTGCTTAGATAGAAATCATAGAGAACAGCTGCTTGTCATTGGCCATTGGTCAATGGTGCTGCCTGTGGAACACAAGATGGGCCTCTTCTCCACAGGGTTTGCTTCCCTCAATGATAATGTGTTGATTTATATTCTATTAAGAGGATATAGCAAAATACAGCACCCATGCCTTTTAAAAACATTACTGAACATAGGAATATAGGGAGTTTTCCTTAAGATGATAAGCCACATCTATGTAAAACCATCAGCAAGCATTATTTGTAATGGAGAGAAGTTAGATGCATTTCTGATAAAATGGTGTAACAAGGATGCCCATTATCACCAGTATTATTCAGTATTGTATTAGACATATTGGCTTTAATAATAAAAAAAGAAAATTAAAAGAATTAGAATAGACAATGAGGAGATAAAATTATCATTCTTTGCAGATGATATGATGATATGATTAGAGAATTTTAGAGAATCACCCAAAAACTAGCTTGAAACAATTAATTAATTTAGCAAAATTGCAGAATATAAAATAAACCCACATAAATCATCAGTATTTCTATATATTATTGATAATGACCAGCAGCAAGAGATAGAGAGATTCCATTTAAAATAACTGCAGACAAAATAAAATATTTAGGTATCTACATGCTAAGACAAACCCAGGGACTATATGAACACAATTATAAAATACTTTCCACACAAATAAAGTCAGATCCAATCAACTGGAAAAACATCAATTGCTTATGGGTAGCCTGAGCTAATATAATAAAAATGACAATTCTACCTAAGTTGTTCTACTTGTTCAGTGCTATACCAATCAAATTGCCAAAAATTATTTTGTAGAATTAGAAAAAATAATAACAAAATTTATCTGGAAGATCAAAAAGTCAAGAATATCAAGGGAATTAATAAGGAAAAAAATATAAAGGACAGTAGCCTGGTGGTACCAGATCTTTTAAAATAAGCAGCAGTCATCAAAACAATGTGGTACTGGCTAAGAAATAAAATAGGTAGATCAGTGAAAAAGATTAGATACACATGACACAATAATTAATGATTATAGTAATCTAGTATTTGATACCCCCCCCCCCAAATTTCATCTTCTGGATTAAGAACTTACTATTTCACAAAAATTACTGGAAATCTAGAAAATAATTTGACGGACACTACAAGTGTCACAAGTACATGTGAGGCTACAATGGGTCATATGGGTATATGAATTGGATTTAAGTATAATACCATAAGCAAATTAGGAGAGCAAGGGATAGTTTACTTATCAGATCTTTAAAGAAAGAAGAAATTTATGACCAAAGAATATGCAATGAAATGCAAAATGGACAACTTTGATTATTTTAATTAAATAGCTTCTGCATAAACAAAACCAACACAAACAAGATTAAAAGGAAAGTACAAAGCTAGGGGAAAAAAATTCACAACCAGTGTTTATGAAAAAGACCTTATTTCTAAAATATATAAAGAACTGTGTCAAATTTATAATAATTCAAGTTTTTCCCCATTAATAAATGGTCAAAGAATATGAACATACCATTTTCAGATGATAGAATTAAAGCCATCTATTCTCATATAAAATAGTCTAAATCACTATTGATTGGAGAAATGTATATTAAAACAAGTCTAAGGTACTACCTCACAACCCTCAGATTGGCTAAAATGACAAAAAAAAGTTAATGATAAATGTTGGAGGGTATGTGGGAAAACTGGGACACTAATGGATTGTGATGGAGTTGTGAAATGATCCAACCATTCTGGAAAGCAATTTGGAACTATGTCTAAAGGATTATAAAACTGTGTACATCCTTTGATCTAACAGTGCTGTGACTGGGTCTATATCCCAAAGAAACCCTAATAGAAAAGGACCCGCATGTGAAAAAATGTAGGTAGCTTTTTGTGATAACAAAGAACTGGAAAATAAGTAGATACACATCAGTTGAGGAATGGCTGAATAAGTTATGGCATATGAAAGTAATGGAATATTACTGTTATATAAAAAATAATGAACAACTTGATTTTAGAAAAGCCCGGAAAGATTTATACTAAGAGATGCTGAGTGAAACAAGTAGAACCAGAAATACATTGTACACAGTAACAGCAAGATTGTGTGATGAGCCCTATGAAAGATTTGGTTCTTCTCAGAGGTTCCGTGATCCAAGGCAATTCCAGTAAATTTTGGTTAGAATATGCTATCTGCTTACAAAGAACTATGATGTTAGAGTATAAATCAAAACATGAACATTTTTTTCCTTTTTCCTTTTGTTTTTTTCACTCATAGTTTTTCCCTTTTGTGCTGATTTTTCTCTCCCAACATGATTCATAAAGAAATGTGTATTTAAAAAGTAATGTAGTGTATACATATATTGTATTTAATTTATACTTTAACATATGTAACATGTATTGGTCAACCTGCCATCTGGAGGAGGGGAGAGGGGGAAAGAGGGGAAAAATTGGAACAAAAGGCTTGGCAATTGTCAGTGTTGTAAAATTACCCATGCATATATCTTGTAAATAAAAAGCTATTAAAAAAAGCTTTAACTAAATTTTTTTAATCTCAAATAAAAAGTAATATACCTGTATAAACAGAAAAAAAACAATAAAAAGGAAAAAAATTAAAATAAAGTGAAAAAAAGAGGATATAGCAGGTTCACAAATAAGTAAATAAATGTAGGATACATTTTTAAAAAATACAAACAACTGAAAGAATCAGGAAAGGAGTTTTTTTAAAGGAGTTCTTAAAAGATATGGGCAGAGAAAGCAGACTTTGAAAAATCTGTGATTCAAAATATGGGCATATCATGTATAAGGAACATTATACGTAGTCCAGTGTGGCTAAATGCTCTGAGTATATGAGAAGAAAAATCTGTGCTCAACTGGAAAGACAGTCTAGTGCAAAAGTGTAAAAGGCTTTAAATATCAGAGGAATCTGTACCTTATAAATACAGATAATTGTGGAGTTTTTGCATAAGAGTGACATTGGCAGACATGCTTAAGGAATATTAATTTATCAGTTTTGTGAAGGATGGATTTTAGGAAAAGGAGACTGGAGGCCAAGAGATAAGTTAAGAGGTTATTCTAACAGTTTAGGTGAAAGTTGTTAGAGCCTGGGCTGGGAAATTTGTAGTATAAGTGGACAGAAGGGGCCTGTATGAGAAATTTAGGGCTTCTGAAATAGGTAACATGTAGAAACTGAATGGATATGGGGAGGAAGAATCACTTTTAGGTTGTGAACTTAGATATTTGGAAGAATAGTGTTGGCCTGAACAGAAAAGGAAAAGTTAAGTGGAGCATATATTTTGGGGGAAAGAATAAAGTCTGATTTTGGGAAGCCTATAAAATGTCTAAATAGGGATAAATTACTGGCATTGGAGAAGCAGGACTGTAGCTCTGTAGATGAGGGGTAGATATATTGATTTGGGTGCCACCATCTGTACACTAGTGATACTTGAATCTATGGGAGCTGAGCAGGTCGCCAACAGAGATTAAGTAGAAAGAGAAGATGAGAGGCCCTGAACAGTCTTACAAGTAATCTTTGAAAGAAAAAAATATATTTTTCATTGGATGTGTCAAGTCTCAGGTTAGCTCCTTATAATTATGATTAGATTATGAAATTCTAATGAAATATATAAAAGAATAATTTTTAGTATATGGGTGGTAGATCTCAGCTGAGGCTCAGACAAGGGAATGTCCCAAATGATTTGCAAAATGTTTTTATTTTCACCCAACACAATTTTCCTTAATTTCCAAATCCATGTTTGTATTTCAAAGAAAATTTAATCCATATGTTTCTGATTCAATGTATTTTTTTAAATCAAATAATGATCAGAAAAGAATGAGTGGAGGGATTATGAAACCTCAAGAATCTCAACCATACTCCTACAGAGAGGGCCATGTGCAAATGACACTACACTGGACTTGGAGTTCAAATGATTATGAGGCTATGTAACTAACTTTTCCCTGGCTTCAGTTTCCTCAACTTGTAAAATAAATTAGGAAAAGGTAAGGCAAAGTATCTTTTACATTTTTTCACTAGACTATTTTCCCAGCTGATCACATATTTTTCTTCTCATATACTCAGAGCACTTAGTCACACTGGACTACTTATAATGTTCCTTATACATGATGTGTGCATCTCCTGAATTACATTGTTTTCAAAGACTCCCTCTCTGCCTGGATTGTTTTTCCTATTCACCATTGATTTCTTGGAATTCTTTGATCCCACCTCTTTTAAGAATTCCTTTAAAAAAAACTCCTTTACTAATTCTTATAGTTGTTAGTATGATGTTTTTTTAATGTATCCTGCATTTATCTGTGAACCTGCTACATCTTTTTTTTCACTTTATGTTAATTTTTTAAACTTTTTCATTATTCTTTTATCTATTATAGTGACAAATGATCTTGGATATTACTATTATAATTATTTTGAGACATCACAAATAGTGTCCATGTAAGATGGTTAATTTAATCAACAAATGTTTGTGTTCTGACTGTTCCACCAACCAGCTGTTCTTCCATCTCTCTTTTCCTCTTCAGGCCTTCCTCTTACCCAAGACACAACAACACTGAAATTAAGCTAATTAATGCCCTGCAATGGCCTCTAAGTGCTTAAGTGAAAGGAATAGTCAATAGAGGGGGCAAACTTCTTTGTTGTCTTATTTTAAGAAACTGCCCCAGCCACACCAAACTTCAACTACCACCCTAATTAGTCATCAGTAACCATTAACATTATTTCATGCCTCCCCATCAGCAAAAAGATTATGAGTCTCTGAAGGCTCAGATAGTGGTTAGCGCCTTTTTTTTTTTTTTTTTTTTTTAAGCAATGAAGTATTTTTTAAATGAGGTATGCACATTGTTTATTTTTAGATATCATACTATTGTACACTTAGACTACAGAATAGGGTAAATGTAACTTTTATATGTATTGGGAAACAAAATATTTGTGACACTTTATTGCAATATTTGACATTACAATGATCTAAAACTGAACCTGCAATATCTCTGAAGTAAGCCTACAGATAGTAACTTTTTTCTTATCAATGATTTAAAACAAGTAATAAAATGGCTAAATCAAATATGGACATTCTAGTCACTTTATTTGCATGATTTCAAATTACTTTGCAAAACAGTTGTACCATTCCACAGTTGTACCAACAATGTATGAGTATTTCTTATCTTCTCACAATTCCTGCAACTTTGTAGCCTTAGAAATGTTCCTAAAAGATGAGCCAATTCATCCAGTCACAGGAGATATTTCAATCTAAGTCTTCCTTGTTTCAAGTCCAGTTATCTATTTATTAATCTATTATATATGCATTCACATATATGATATTGCATTATATACACACACAATTTTATCCATGTATATCTATACATATACATATATTGCATATATGATATTATATGTGTTATATCTATATCTAGAGTAGTAGATAGAGTAGACCTGGAGTCAGTAAGATTCTTTCCCTGATCTAAAATCTAGCCTCAGATGCAAACTGACCCAGGCCATGTAACATAACTTTGTTTGCTTAGTTTTCCTCATGTATAAAATGAGCTAGAGAAGGAAATGACAAACTGCACCAATATTTTTGCCAAGAAAATCCCAAATGGGGTCACAGAAAGTCAGACATGACTAAAATGACTAGCCAACAAGAAGTCTCGTCTGCCTGCCTGTCTGTTCCTCTGTCTCTCAAAATCATGAGATGTTCATGCTATTGAATGCTACCCACTACTCTCATTTGCAGACTAGGCTGAGTTTCTAACAATTCTTCTGCTTCTCACTTTTCTCATTAATTAAATAATGAAAATTATCTAATTGTGCCCAAAGTGCCATGCCATAAAGATAAATAAGCCTGTCAATCATATACCTTCCTTACATAAATCCATGTGGTGATCAGGAAGAGAACTAGCCACTATATAGTCTCACAGACTGCCTTGTTTTATAGGTAAAATTTGAAGAAGAAACAAATAGGCTGGGGGAGAGAGGGGGAAGATCTGACTTTGGGGTAAGCAATTTTGTTTTTGTAAGGAGCCTCCTGGAGTTCAGCAATGTCCCTACTACAAGGTCTCTATTTTCATTACATCCAGTAGAATTTAAGGTACCTGGAGAGTAGGGACTCTATCTATATGAATACCTGCCACATCAAAGGCCTGTTGAATTGGATTGAAATGTAATGATTTCTTTTCCATGTTTTTTATTTGAACTTTTAATATAAGATGGTTTTCTGGTTTGGTTGATTCTGGCTAGCTGATAACAGCTATGGCATGACCCTTGAAACTTATACTTCTCCAACCAGCACTTTCAACTCTGATGCTCTGAATTCATTTCAGAATTTACCCTGTGAAATAGTAGTGCAGATACTACCATCCTTCAGTGATGCTAACCTACTAAGTCTTGGAATTCTTGTACTTGCTCTAAATTACCTTGATTAGTGGCCAAATGAGTATATAGTGGGCCACCATATCTAATTAATGCTAGACTGGTTGGATTATCTTCCATATCTCATCTTGGGTTTCATCTTGTCCATAATACCATTCACTCTGCCCAAAATAGGTGCCACTATCCTCCATTTTGGACCCAATAACTTTCATACTTTTCAGTTGTGAAAATAATAATTTTTTTTGTTTTTGGTATGGTAATCAAATTCTTGTTGCTTTTGTAAAGAACATATCAATTGACTATTTTAAGGACTAAATAATGATCCCTGTGATTTCCCAGATCAGAATTTTCTCCTTGGCTTCTATTCTTCCATATGTGTTTTTCCTATCTATTAGAATGTAAGCTAATATGGCTGATATGCAAACTTTTTTTGCTTATTTTACATGTATAATTGATATCATATTGCTTCCCTTTTCAATTACTTGGGAAGTTGGGGGAAGGAGAAATTTAGAAGTCAAATTTTTTTTACATGTAATTGAGAAATATTTAATGAAATAAATAAAAATGTTTAAAAAAGAAAAATGTAAGCTACTTGAAATTAGGATTTTAGTAAATTTTTGTTTCTAATGCTAGCATAATACTAAATATATAGGAGAAACTTTATAAATGATCTTTATTTCTTTTGTTCTGTCTTTTATTTTCTTTCTTCATTCTTCCTTCCTTTCCTTCTTTTCTTTCTTCCTTTTTTCTTTTTCTTTTCTTTCCTTCCTTCCCTCCCTCTTTCCTTCCTTCCTTCTTTCCTTCCTTCCCTCCCTCCTTCCTTCCTTCCTTCCTTCCTTCCCTCCCTCCTTCCTTTCTTCCTTCCTTCCTTCCTTCCCTCCCTCTTTCCTTCCTTCCTTCTTTCCTTCCTTCCTTCCTTCCCTCCTTCCTTCCTTCCTTCCTTCCTTCCTTCCCTCCCTCTTTCCTTCCTTCCTTCCTTCCTTCCTTCCTTCCTTCTTTCCTTCCTTCCTTCTTTCCTTCCTTCCTTCCTTCCTTCCTTCCTTCTTTCCTTCCTTCCTTCCTTCCTTCCTTCCTTCCTTCCTTCCTTCCTTCCTTCCTTCCTTCCTTCCTTCCTTCCTTCCTTCCTTCCTTCCTTCCTTTCTTCCTTCCTTCCTTCCTTCCTTCCTTCCTTCCTTCCTTCCTTCCTTCCTTCCTTCCTTCCTTCCTTCCTTCCTTCCTTCCTCCTTTCCTTCCTTTTTTTTTTTCTTCCTGCAGTCAGGACTAAGAGACTTGCTTAGGGTCACAAAGCTAATAAGTGTTAAGTGTCTGAAGTCAAACTTGAATCCAGATCCTCTTGATTCCAAGACCACTGCTGTACCCATTATATCATCTAGTTATTCCAATAAATCATTTTTCATTAATTTTTAAAATTTATTCATTTTTTATAGTGAAGCAAAATAACTTTAGGAATATTTGCCCAAAGTCAAATAACATAAGTTAAATTCTCTAGGTCTAAGTCCAGTGCCCCTTTTGCTTTGTCATGCAGAATACCCCTCAAGCTATCTAAAAAGCAGCTATTTGTATGAAATCCAAACCTGAGCTGAACTGTGTGAGGCACCATTATATTCATGGAGGAAAAGGATGCTAACCTGTATTTTCCCCCTACCCTCACCAAGTTAGGATGAAATTCTCTTCCCAGAAGGAGAAGGATGTTATAAACCAAAGAATAACCAGGTACAAAAAGGAAAGCAAAAGCA
Organism: Sminthopsis crassicaudata; assembly: GCF_048593235.1. NCBI lineage: Eukaryota > Metazoa > Chordata > Mammalia > Dasyuromorphia > Dasyuridae > Sminthopsis > Sminthopsis crassicaudata. The sequence goes on along the minus strand of NC_133618.1, from coordinate 408,058,252 downwards.
CAATAGCTAGGACTGACCTTTTGTCTGCTGAGGAGTGTAAGAGTTTATTTTGCAACAAAACTTGTTCTGGATTATTCCTTAGGGATGTCAGTATGTACACTGTAAGGCCCAAGCCAGGAACTAAGTGACATCAGCCACCCAAGGAGCTTAGGCCTCCCTGGAAAGCTGCTGCCTTGGCATTTCATCAATACCCTCCCAGCTTTGCATTCTATGGTCCCTTTCACCCAAATCACTTTCCTTCCTTCCACTTTCTCTACTCTGACTCTTACTGCTGCAGCTCACATTGCAGAGAACTCTCTCTCTGCCAAGGCTCAAGAGGAAGCTTTATTTACATCAGTTCACCTCCATGTGTGGTCATACCAGATGAGATGAGATGAGATGTGTCATCAGAGAGACCTGCTGGTAAGAGCAATGAACTAGGGTGGAGAAAAGTAAACAGTTTCCATCTTATCATGTAACTTAGACTAGATACAATAGTGCCTGTGTAAAGAAAGGAAAAAAACAAAAAAACAAAACCCAGCAGGCTTCTGATCATGAAATTCTTGTTGTAAGTGTTCCATGTCCCTTTTCCTACAAGGAACAACCATAACATGCTCAGGTGGATTTACAGAAACCTGACATATCCTACAATTTCTAGATCTTTAATTTACACATTGTTGTTGCTCTTCCAAATAGAACTGTATCAGGAAAGAAAAGGACAAAATTACTTATTACATCATTAAACAGCATCTAGTCTATGGGACCTTGAAATTTATAGGATAATTGCATGAATTGTATATAGACACATATGTGTATGTATATAAATATATACATATATGTTTATTTTATATGTATATGCACACATACATACATATTTGTGTATATTTATCCATATCTATATATAATCTGATTTAATATGGGAAAGATTTTCATAAGATCATAGGACCTTGGCTTTGAAGTTATAAGGGGTATCAGAAGTCATCCCCTAGCTTCTTAAACTGTGGTGCACAACTCCATATGGGGTCTTATAATTGAATATGAGGGTCGTGAAATTATGATTTATTATCAGAAAATGTTTAATTTATATGCCTATTTTTATATACCTATATACGTGAGGTCATGTAAAAATTTCTCAGGCAAAAAGGGGTCATGAGTGGAAAAAGTTTAGAAGCCTGGATTTAATTCAACATTCTCATTTCACAGATCAGGAATTTTTGGCCTCAAGCAATTAAATTATTTGTTCAAGGTCACACAGGTGGCAGAAATAGCATTAGAACCTGGATCTTCTTGCTTCACTTTCTCCATGCAATCAAAAAAAGCAGGTGAAATCTTATTATCATCATTGCTAATGTATTATGAATGGAAACAAGAATAATTACTCTTGTTATTAATAAAAATTAATATAAATCTGTATTCATTCTATGGAATCCACCTTTGTCTGAAGCACTTGCTTGTTTTCTCTCCCCCTCTGGAGCACTTTTTCCATGAGATTTCAAGGATTGAGAGTCCTAGAATTTTCTTTTCTTTTGTTTTTTTCCTAGGGGTGGGCATAGGATACACCGATATCTTAGTATAGGAAGAAGGAAGTTACAGGTGGGGATACACAGGAGTTGTGACTCTTGTGTGCCGCTATGCCTGGAAGACCATTAATATTCACATAACACTTGGTTGTTTCAAAACATTGCCATATATGCTATTTCATTCAATCCTCAGATCAACTCTGTGAGGCACACAGTGCAAGTATTATCTTTCCAATTCTCCAGAGGCTAAACTGAGCCTTAGTGAGGTTGTGTAACTGAGAATCCCAGGGTTATAGGATTCTGTGATAAAGTTTGAAAACTTAATGATTCTCTAATCCAAATCCCTAATTTATAGAGAAGAGAAGTAAATTATATAGCCACAGAAGAAAATAATAGAACCTTTGCCAAAAAGAAGTCCTCTTGGTGCCTAGTGAATAAAGCCCTGAAATTGGAATCAGAAAGATTCAAGTATGACCTCAGATACTTACCAGCTTTGTAATCTGTCCCTTTACCTTTGTTTCCCTCAGTTTTCTCATTTATAAAATAGAAATATTGGTAGCTTTTACTTCCCAGGATTGTTGTGAGATTCAAAAGAGATATTTGTAAAGTATTTAGCACAGTACCAGGCACATATAAATTATAATTATTATTGGAAGAATTAAAATTTTCATGCTCTGACTCCATATTGTTCCAAGGTCATTCACTGGGTAGGAGAAGGACTGAATTAATGTCAAAACTACCAAGTCCATGCTCTTTGCTATACTAAGTAATAATATAAGTCTGATATTTTATCGTATTTTCTAGTTTACTGGACACTTTGACATGTTGTATCTCATTTCATCTCTATGATATCTTGTATGATAGGCAAATATGCAAATATGAGATATGTATATATATATATATATATATGTATATATATATATATATATATGTGTGTGTGTGTGTGTGTGTGTGTGTGTGTGTGTGTGTGGTTTTGTCTAACTATTCAGATATATAGATTATAGAGGGAAAAAATTAAGATCCAAAGGAATTAAGTTAATTTAAAACTGTAACTACAACTAGAGGAAAGCTTCTTAAATTTTGAGTTGTGACCCCCCAAATGGGGTCCCACTAAATGTGGGGGGTCATGAAATTATGATTTTTTATCAGCAAATGTTTGATTTGTATACCTATTTTATATATCTATGTACCCAAGATCACATAAAAAATTTCTTGGGAAAAAAGGGGTCAGGGGTAGAAAAATGTTTTAGAAGGACTAGAAATTAAAGAGTTTTACCTTAGTTAGTTACCTAAGAGCAGAAAAACTTTTCCAAGATTTAAAGAGCAGCTAATAATAATTATAAGGACACTGGTTGAGGAGTCAGAACTTCTGGGTTCTATTCTCTGCTTTGACACTAATACTGGGCCTCTCTTTGTCAAATCCAAGTGTTAGGTGAGGTTGTCTCTAAGTCCCTGAGCAGCATCAGTAGTCTGTGTACTATGAGAGTTGGCTTCCATTTGATTTTACCTCAGTTTTGATTCAGTTACTCTAAGAATTAAATTAATTTTTTCTCAGTGACTTTGTTCAAGCTTCTTTCCCTCTTTCTTCCCTTATAAAAGAATTAGACTAAGTTCCTACTGTGCTTTTGAGCTTAAACACAGTACTTTGAGGAGATCTTTGGATTTTTTGGGGGGGATAGCTTCAAGATATATTTTAGCTTCCTTAAAAAAGCATCTTTCTATTTGCTGTCTGGGTTACCCACTCATTCCTTCACCAATCTTGTATGCCAACGATAGGGGTATTTAAATGTCAAATATGAAGAAACAATTGACCCTGGCAAAATGGCAAAAGTAAGTGAACTAATAAATATTCTACAATCTCCTTATCTTTTCCTTCAATGGCACATCATTCCTCCAAGGAACTGAGAGCCTTTAGCTAACATTTGTAAAACTTTTTTTAGATTTATAAAGACTTTACATATATAATAAGAGACATCATTCATATTATGAGAAGGGGTGGATAAAAAAACCCATCTCTTTTAGTCAGAAGGACCTCAGTTTAAATTTGGCTCTGCTATGTAACCCTGGGCAAGTCAGTTAAGCTCAATGCTCTACAGAATACCCTATAAATTGAAGGAAAAATGCTAATTTAGTAGAAGATGCTTCTCCCTTATAATACCAATGGCATCATAAATCCAATCCCTTTCCCTAGTTATAAATAATAACATGCTTGATTTTCCAAACAATTTTTAAAATTGAATAGTCCAATTATTTGGATTAGGCCAGGTGGTACAAAGAATGGAACACTAGGTCTGGAGTCAGGAAGATATGAATTCAAATCTAGTCTCAAATATTTTCTAAATTTATGAACCTGAGCAAATCATTTAACTTGTTTGCTTCAGTTTCCTCAACTGTAAAGAGGACAATAACATAATTGCCCTTAAATTGATTTGAGATTTAAATGAAAGAATATTTGAAAAAAAAAAACTTAACCTGGTACAAAGTAGGTATTTAATAAATGTTTTTCCCTTCTTTCCCTCCTTCTGTTACCTTCATTATCTTCATTTTATATTCTTTCAGAAAATTTAAGTAACTTTAATTTAGGTAATTTAGGCTTGAGCTCAAGATTCCTGATTCAGCAGTGGGGAAAGTAGAGGATGAAAGAGCCCTTCCATGAAATCAGATCTAGATTAGAGTTTAGGTGACATACAACATGGTTGAATATGAGAAATTCCTATAACTCCCTGAATCTCAGTTTCCTTATTTGAGCTAGAGGTTCTCCCCTTCAGAATCCAAAATAATGTATCTGTCTGATTCCAAATCAAGAGATTTCTCTGCCACATCTAGTTACATATAATCAAATCAATCATACTAATGTGCAAATTCTTTTATGTCAAGAGGTTTTTTTTGGTAGGATTCAATGTCTCAATCTAAAGAAATAAATGACTACTGGTAAAATTGTAAACATTATGGCCATCAAATTCTAAGGAAGTATTTTTTTTCAAGGAGATGGGAGATTGAAGCATATTCTGGTATCCTTGAAATCACAAACACAATTGCAGAAACACCCTAGTAAATAAGGATTACACTAGATAATAGTATAATAATGTAGATCATTGCAAAGTGTGATGCATCTGGAGTCAGAAGACCTAGGCTTAAATCCTGGTTCTGCTTTGTATTAATTGTATTAATTAAGTTCCCTGGACATTGTTTCTTCAATTGTAAAGTGGAAAGGTTAGTCTAAAAGACCTTGAAAATACCTTTAATCTCTAAATCTAGGCTTCCCCAATGCCCAGTCTAATGCTTTGCATAATGTAGACAATGTTTGTTGATCAAAAGAATGAAAGTAACCCCCTAATCTGTCTACAAGAAAGGTCAGCCCTGAATGCATGTATGCAAAACCTCTCTAGCAATAATAGTACTAAAGTTTTCATGGGAATAATTTTGAAAAAGAAAAGGTCAGCTTGGTGGTTATAGCTGGTTACTGACACCATAGGACATAACAGGCACTCCATTAGAAAAGCTTCATCTACATCCGGCCTTCTAAGCCCCTTTTGTCATATCCATTACCATCTGCTCCAGAGAGCAGTCACACACCCCAGCAGCAGCTCAGGAGAATTGTACAGTCGGAGATCTTTTCCTAAATTTACAGTTTAATACATGATTAAAGTATCAAATATATACATTTGCTCCAATAATGGCAAAAAAAGAACTGGATCCAATCTCTGTGGAGGAGTCACCTTCGGCAATAGAACAGGAGGAGAAGGCATCTTGAAACAGAGGGTGCATGGGGCATGGGTTCGGTCAACTTTTCCAGAGCTAGAGATGAACATATTCAAAAGGAATGAAGATGATCCTCATATTTGGGGGTGTGTATGTGTGTATGTGGGATTCAAAGTCTGCCCAACTTCAAGCAAGAATTATTTATTAGCAAGTGGAAATCATTACTCCAGGATTTTATTCAGTGCACCATCAGATGGAAGATTGAATGTCATTATGAGCACTTTTCCCTTTTTCTAATTCCAGTTCATACATCAATTTTCAGAAACATAAAAGCCTTACCCTTCAACAATTGCTCCCTCCCTCCCTCCAAGCTAAAGTTTTTCTTGTTTCAAGCAATTGTTGAAGTATTCCCCAACCTTTCTCCCAACAACTCCAACAACAACAACAAAAAAAAAGATGGTAAAAGAAGTTTGTGATGAGAAGAGATTAGCTCACCAACGACTTCAGAATTGCAATTTTTTACAGACTTGTGATGTCTCTGGGGGATGGAACAAGATGGATTTCATCAAGGTGTTGAGGCCTCATCTTAAATGAGGATGATGCACTGCATAGATGTGCCTACATTTGCACCAGGTGAGTCACCGTGAGGTCCAAACACATTTTTCAGAGTTAATGAAACAATCTGGACTCACTTGAGGGAGTCTCCTTGGTCTTCTCGCTATTGTCAGTGGTTAAACCTAGTAAATCAAAAGTATTAGAGTACAATTTAAGGACACAGCAACTAGCAGATCATGCTATCAGTCGGGGCTAAAATGAGGGTTTGAAACCTCAGTTTGTTTCCCAATCCTCTCTGTGAGAAATGTTAAGGTAGAAAGGTATGTCACATTCAACATCCCTGTAACTCCTTGAGGGCAAGCTTTGTCTTTTTGTCTTTCCAACAATCAGCAAAGGACTTGGAATATATTAATAGACAAGCACTTAACAAATAACAAAAGCAAATAATAAATGCCCTTTCATTTATTCACTTATGCATTTGTGGTAAAATAATAATAATGTAAGGATAATGATAATGTACTAATGTAATACTAATATTAATGTAATAATAATGATAAAAATAGTAAGCATGCAACAATCAAGAAAAATTAAAAGGCATAGAAAATGATAAGTGGAAAAGTTAATTTATCTCCAGAGTCAAATTAATTAGAAGCTTATAGGTAAATTTATATAAGAGAACATTATCTTACATAGGAATAGCACCTTATATTTTTTCAGAGGGATTTCATATGTTATCTCATTTGATTCTCACAAGATCATTGTGCTCATATTATATAGATTTGGAACCTGAAATTTAGAGAGCACAATTAACTTGCTTGTTACACAGCAAGTCAGTGGCAAGGTAAGTGGTCCTTAGATTCACTGAAGACTTCTAGTGTTTTTTTTTTCTCAAAGTAACCAAATAATAGTAGAACTACTTCCTCAAATGCATTTAAACTATTATTGAATTTACAATCATTTTATTGTGAATATCTACTCAGGGTCATGCATTTTGAATAAAGTAAGGAAGAATTTAGTTATATTCAAATGTTTTTTGGGAAACATTTACTCCCTGTGTGATCTTGGAAAAATTGTTCACCTTTTCTGGGTTTGTTTTCCATCTTTAAAATGGGATTAAGAGCATCTATCATACCTACCTTACAGGGCTACTGTGAGGCTATATAAATCAGCTATTAGTATTCCTTCCTTGATCTCAAAGTTAAAATTTTTTTTGAGTCTTAGAACACTAGTTGATTCCATGCTATTTTAGGAAGATACTTAAGATATAAGTTCCTGGTATTTCTCTGCTGCTGCTTACTGGGAAGTCATAAGCCCCTAACAGAGGCAGGATCTGACCTCACTTCCTCTAACTAAAAAGCCAGTGCTCTTTCCATTATGTCATGATGCCTCTCATGGGATGTCAAAATGAACAAAGAAGGCAATGAAAGGGGGATGAGAGAGAACCAAAGACAACCATGTTCTCTACTTTGTTCAACCTTGCAGAAAAATATTTCTCTGTTTTGTAACCCTTTCCATTACTTTCTTCTTTTGAGGTTTCTTTGAGGTTCCCTCCCTTCCTTCATTCTTTTCATCCTTCCTTCCTTCTTTCCTTTCATCCTTCCTTTCTTTCTTCTTTCCTTCCTTCTTTTCTTTCATCCTTTCTTCCTTCCTTCCTTCCTTCTCTTCCTCTTTCTTACCTTCTCCCTACTCAGCAAGAACTGGGGGAAGAATGAAAAACTGAAAAATTGTTGGGGTACACTTTCTTGTTGAGCTATAGTCCTAAAAAAGAGATGCTAAGCTGTGGTTCCCATAGTCTCTTTACTTCTTTTCACGGATGTAAGTTTCAGAATAGAGGGAAGAAATCATAGACACCATATGAACAACTCTGTCCAGATGAATTCGGGTCGGTTTTAAAAGGTATTCAGGGACTCCCACACTCAGACCATGCTGGTTCTTCATGTGGGATTTTCAGCAGGGCAGTGTGGTTACTTGAATACAGCTGTCCTGAACCCTGGCTCAGTTCTTCACATGTGGCTCTTATTGAAGACAGCAGGAGCCTGTTTGGTGTAGCCCAGAGGAGGACTTAGTCCAATATGTGATGAATATCCTTTGTTTCTTAACAATGGGAGAAGACCAACTGACAAGTGGGGGTGGAAGTCAGAGAAGGGGATACATGAAAGAGGTTTTTCTTTTTGCTGGATTCCCCCCAGGGTCCAAGAGAACAGAGAGGGTGTGCATGGAGCCCACAAATCATTGCCACTGGAGAAAAGCTTTTCTCTTCTAATTCAAAATGGCATCTTTATAAGTAAAATTACACTGCATAGAAAGTTAGTGATTAATGGTAATAGTCTATATCTATTTCGGAGAAAAAAAACAAAGACAAGATTTTCATCCAATATAGCTAGTGGGTATGGGTAGTAATTACATCTGTTAATACTATAGTCATTTTCCATTCAATGGATTTTTTTTAAAGCTTCTTTCTTAATTAATCTTGCTTCTCTTCTTCTTTGAAGCCTAAACTGATATAGTAGTAAATAAGTTCATGTGTGATTGGGGAATGGACAAAACTGAGGGCAGGGCTTATTCATGCAAACTACTCCAAACTTTGAAGTTTTAAAATAATGTCAAAAGATAACTTTGAGAAGAATAATGAATTTTACCTGGAAACTTATTTTCCTAAAAAATATTTCAGTGTCTAAATATTTCATATCTGTCAGAAAAGCAGGGAGTAAGGACAAGGAAGAATATTAAACATTGTATAGCAAAAAGAGATTTGGACTAGGATGCTGGAAATCAGGGCTTATACTGAGGAGGATAGCATAGTCAGATGAACATAAGCCATCCATGAGTTCTGAACATATGCATGTGATATAACTGCAAGAACAATATCCTTATCTAGGATATTTAGGATTGAATAGGGGTATCCCAGTCAAGAAAGCTCCCTTCACCAATGCAAGTTGGTATTTTTTCTGCAAGTTATAAAGAGTTGAAAAAGGCACTGAGAAGGTTAAGTGATTGACTCCCAAGTCATACATTCAGTATGTGTCATAAATGGGGCTTGAACTAATGGGCCACCTCTCTATCAATTACAATGCCGTCTTTTCATTTATATAGGTGATGTCAAATAGATACAGAAATGTATTCAATGACCTATATCCCAAAAATGTACATACTGATGACTTTGCTTACTTATTTTATTCTTGAATTTCATAAAAAAAAATTTCCCAGGATAAGGCTCTCATCCCCAAAGTTGTACATATTTGGGCTGTATAAAATAACATTCAAAGCTAAGCATGGCTGGGCAAACTTCCTTTCATCCCTCCAACCAATCTGTTCCCTCAAAATCTGGAGATTTAAATGTTAAAGTGGGAGAGATAAAAATAATACTTTAAAAGCAACATATATGAGATATTGAAGATTCCTATGCTTTATGTGTATGGATGCTTTGTGCTTTGCATCAATGTTGGTTGAAGAGACCCCAGAGATACCCCCTCAGTGGGGCCAGAATGAATAAGAATTGGAGCAATGAAAGCAGCCACATTTTGTCCTGAAGCAGAACAGTTAGTGGTAGGTATGTGGTTATTTTTGTAGATATCTTTGGCTTATAGTGGGACCAAAAACACCTAATTTGTGTTTTGTACTTTCCTTTCCAAGCTAAGGAGAGGAAGCACTGTATTTTCATTGCCTTCCAGACTTTTAGAGAGAGGAAGAACACATCATTTTGTCTACCTTGGTAAACATCTGAGCCCTCTTTTGCCTACTCCATCCAGGGCTATGCAATGACTTCTAACTAATACCCAAATAGGATTCTAATTTCCATTCTGTTGCTGACTCATTTTATGATCTTGTTCAAGTCATGCCCAATCTGGATCATGGTTTCCTTATCTTTAAGATAAATAGATTGGGATTTTATGGCTTATGAGAAGACATCTTCTTATCTTCTTTGCAGAGATGATAGATTATTATTACAGAACAGTACAGAAAATATCAGACTTTTTCAATATGTTGGTTAAGTTGTTTTATAAACTGTTTTTCACTCCCTCTTTTTTATTCTTTATTATAAACAATGGCTCTCTAGAAGGGGATGGGTAATGGATATGTTGGGAAATGTTAGTGATATAAAAACAAAAGACATTTACTAAATATAATTCTGTAGCTCTGTATTGGGAAGGCTGTACCACACAATAACACAGACTGAATTGGTCCAACTATTCAGGAGAGCAATTTGGAATTATGCTAAGTGACTAAGTGTCATTTTAAAACAATGATAACACTGTTAAGTATATACTCTAAGGAGGTTAAAGACACAAAGAAAGGTACCATGAACATTAAAATATTCATAGCAGCCCTCTTATATTATTGCAAAGAAGTATGGAAACAAAGTAGGTGTCCATCAACTGAGAGATGGCTAAACAAAGTGTGGTACATAAATATAATAAAATATTATTGTGCTGTAAGATGAACAGGATAAATTCAGAAAAGTATAAAAAGAGATTCATAGGAATCAATGCAGAATGAAGAGAACCAGGAAAACAATATACATGATGACTATAATAATGTAAATTAAAGCAATGACAACAAAAACTAAATTCTGCATAATAATAAAAACCTGTTTGACCCCAGTTTAGGGAAAAAACCTTCCTTTTTCTGAAGAGGTGTGAGACTATAGACGACTCTACGAATGGGATGCTTGCTGCTTATACAGTCAGAATTGATAGAGTAATTAGTTTTGTGGGACTGTATTTTTCTCTTTCTTTTTAAAGTTCTATTACAAGGAACAGACAGACAAGGGATCAGAGAAGGATATATTTAGGAGTGAAGATGGTGGGGAAGCTAAGTGACACAGTTTAGAGTGCTGGCATCAGAAAGACTCAAGTTTAAATCTCGTCTCAGATATTTACTAGCTCCGTGACTCTGGGCAAGTCACCTAAGATCTGTCTGCCTCAGGTTCCTCAATTATAAAAATGGGGATAATAATAGCATCATCTTACCAGGATTTGTGTGGTGATCAAATGAGTTAATTGTAAAGTGATTAGCATAGTATCTGGACATAATAAGCTCTATATAAATATTAGCTAGTAGTAGTATTTCCTCTCTTGTGTAAACCCAAAAGATATCAATAAAGTTTAGACCAATATAATAAATGTGAGGTAGTACTTCAGAATTGTTTTAATTTTTCTCTAATCATTAGTAATTTAGCGAATTTTTTTCCATATGGCTATAGATAGCTTTAATTACTTTGCTTGAAAACTGACTTCATAGTTTTTATAATTTATCATTGAGGAATCACTCTTATTTTTACAAATTTGGCTCATTTTTCTATATATTTGAAAGATGAGGTCTTTATCAAGGAAACTTACTTCAATTTTTTTTTATTTCATAATTATTAAGTAGAGTTAGAAAAGATCTTGGAGGTCTTCCAGACCCATCCCTTCATTTTACAAAAGAGTGAATGGAAGCTGGACATCCACCATTCCAAAATGTATTCTTTAATTTCTGCTTCAAGGTGCTGTACACTGACTTCTTTCTTTGTAAGGTCTCATGACTGTGAAGAGGTGATCATGGACTCCTGAATTCTGTGCTTGAAGATCATATACCTTGGTAGAAAGTCTTTGAATATGACCCTGAAAGTGGTATGACCTGTTCTTTCAAAAATTAAATTAGCCAAATGCAGAAAGGTTCATCATAACAGGTTTGGGAGAAAGGTGAGAGATATTGGTTTGGTTTGGTTTGGTTTTTCAGTCAGAGCAATTAAAAAAGAAATCTACTAAGGTACAGAGAGTCTGTAATCTATTTAGGTAGAGGGAATAACATCATACAATAACACCATGAATTTGTTTACCTGTTGGGTGTGTTATGCAAACTATGTGCTATTTAACTCAAGTTTCTAGAACCCAAGTTTTCTAAGAATTTTGTAATTTCTTAGCATGTATAGCTTCCATTTGCATTTCCCTTTTGGGGAAGGAGTGGGCACATTGAACTCTAGGTAGGGACATTTATTCCCAAATTGGAGCAATCTGTTCTGGAGAGTACCATCTCCTGTTTCTACCAGGCTATTGTTCATATTGTCTAGGAATAGCCAAAGAAATGTGTTGGCATCTGTGGCCAGAAAAATTTGGAGCCATTGTTCTTTATGAATAGCATGTTTTTTTTTTTTTCTTTTAGAAGAATCTAAGAATCCACCCTGCCCCTGCCCCCAATCAAATTTGTATCCTGACAATGTTAACTCATATTTCTGTCATTTCTTAACAAAGTACTTTCCTCCCTGTAATTTTATTAGGTAGGTAGTATTCATCTTATTAGCCCCATTTAAAAAACCATACCCCTGACTTCAATTATAATTAAGTGACTCTTAGATGAGGAAACTCCCTCTATCAATGCAGGTGGTCACCTTCAATTTATAGTCTTAGAGAATTATCTGAAGCATTGAGAGGTTAAGAGACTTGTTCAGAATTAATATGTACATAGTAGGAATTTAAAAATTGATTGATTGATTCAGGTATCAGAAGTCAGACTTGTACTTAAGACTTTCTGACTTGGAGGTCAGCTTTCTATTCAACATATTATGCTACCTCATCTTCTATTACAGATGGGGAACAGAGGCTCAGACAGATGAAGGGATTTTTCCATTGCTGGAAAATCAGCCAGAAAATTGTCGACCTAGAAAATGGTGGAATTAGGATACAAATCCAAGACTCCTGAATAAAGTCTGACATTCTCCATGTGATACTGCCAGTCCCTTGAGACAATGATTTTTTTTTCTAGTTCTAGAACAATGTTTTTTATGTAAGAGTCCCTATTTTGTATCTGAGTAATGTTGGGATCTCATGAAGATCTTGGATAAAAGATCCAAGTCTGTTTGGATCACAGTTTTCTGATTTATGGCTACGTTAAATGAAGCTCAATACCTGAAGACTAGTTGACCTTACAATTGCACATATATACAGTAGGATCTTATTCTCCTATTGTCAAGGCAAGGGTGGGAAAATAAAAGTGTGCATTACAACTACTATAATTATAGAAAATTAGACATTAACATGCATTAAAGACTTGTCATTTCTTCAATTGGAGAACCTCTTCAACATTATAGGTCACAACCTTTCTATATCCTGTGGCCAAAAACTCATCCTTTTATGGCCCACTGGGGGATTTTTTTTATAACTACCCAATCTTGTCCTTGAATACCAGAGTACAATCAGATGGAGCAATAGAGGGAGTGTAGAGCCTTGATGAAGGCAAATTAATTTTTTCATATACTTAACTCTGAGATCATGAAAAGACAGATAACCTCCATTTGCCTTAATTTTTCTCATCCATAAAATAGGAATAATAATTTTATTTCCTGGGGTTGTTGTGAGGATAAAATGAAATAATACTTGTAAAGTTCTTTGCAAACCTTAAAATAATAGAGATAGATAGAGATATCTTAATATATACACATGAAGACCAAGTCTAAGGATCTTGCCAATATCATAATCATAGTGAGATTTGAATTCAGATCTTCTGACTTCAGATCTCATTTTCTTTCCACTGTACTATGTTCATTCCTAATTCAGTGTGATTTTTTTTTTCTTTGTGATGTCAGAATATTGGAGAAGGGGTGGAATTCACTGCCTAAGACACACTGTTAAACCTGTTATGTAGCTGTCATGAATGTCAAGGGTGATTCATTAATGCCAGTGCTCATTTACACAGCATTGTCAAGTTCTGAATAAGGGAGGAGGTAGTTACTAATTCTACTTTTTCAAAGGGCCAGGACTAGAGTAATATTCTTTACTCACTATGGTAAATGCTGAGGGCACCACCTATCAACTTCCTCTGTGTCTCACTCCCAGACACACACACATGAACTAAGTAGAAGAAGGCATCGGGAAAGCAATAATATCTTTGTCTTTGTCACTATCTTTCCTTGTTTCTCTCTCTCTCTCTCTCTCTCTCTCTCTCTCTCTCTCTCTCTCTCTCTCTCTCTCTCTCTCTCTTTCTCTCTCTTTCTCTCTCTCTCTCTCTTTCTATGTATCTCTTTCTCTCTCTCTCTCTCTCTCTCTCTCTCTCTCTCTCTCTCTCTCTCTCTCTCTCTCTCCTTTTCTTTTCTGGTAGCATAGAGACTTTCTAGAGTATCAAGGAGGAGATTTTTAAAAAATTAATCTATTACTCTTTTTAAAGTTTAAACTTGTGAGGCACCAAATGAAAATAACTGAGCATGGAGCCATTTCCTGGATCATTTCTATATCTGACACCCCCCCCCCCCAAATTAATGAGTGATATTTGAATTATTTTGGAACCACAACTAGTCAGTGTCTCCATGGCCTTTGATGTACCCATTACACTACTTGCTCTGTGGATGTCTCTAATGTTTCTTTTTCCCCTCCCATAACACTGTCAGAGTTCAACTCCAGAAGGCAGAGAAAGCCACTTTGATAAAACTCTCCCATAATCCACCTACTGGGTAGACTGCTTTTATACTATTCTTTCTGTAAGAAATTTGGCTTCACTCATAATTTTGTGCCTTGTCTTTTTCCAATACAAATGTTCTTTTCTAGATAGGCTCATTTTCATTTTTTTTCTCTTTGTCCCATTGTCTACTGAAAATCTCCACTTGGATTTCCCATTATTGCCTTACACTCAAAATGTTCAAAATCGAACTAGTTATTTTTTACCCCAAATCATTATCTCTTCCAGACTTTTTTGTGTTTTAAAAGTTACTTCATCCTCTCAGTCCCCCGGTTTGGAATCCTTTGTGTCATTGTTGATTCTTCCTTCTTCTTCACCTCACATTTCCAATCAGCTGCCAAGTTTGATCAATTCTACTTCCACAATATCTTTTCCATCTGTTCCTTTCTATCCTCTCACAACTTACTAAAACAGTGCAGACCCTAATCATCCTTTATGTGGAATATTATAATCATCATTCAACTGGGATATACACACATATATATGCAAATATTTGAAAAAAATTCTAGGACCTTAGAGTATTTTATAATATTATGAACTGTATATATATATATATATATATATATATATATATATATATATATATATATATATAATATATATATATATACATAATGTGGCTGCAACCTCCCATAGAGTATGCCCCCCTAAACATTCTTGGAGGGAAGCAAAAGGAAAATTGAAAACAGCAGAGCCATCAGTGGTACCATCATTTTTTAAATTACTAAGTCCCAGTTATTAATGTGTGTCTATGTGTGTGCATTACAACTATTATAGTTGTACCCAAAGCCTTTTCAAGTTAATAGTACTTTCCAGGACTAGAATGGCCTTCTAGCACCTAGGGTCATTGCCCCTCTCCTCCATTACCAAGGGAGAAGGCAATGCTTTTTGGCTATAATATCTCATTTAACCATATACTAAATCACTAAGGGGTTGTAATCCACTGTGGTATAAAGAACTCTCCAAACAATAACGTTTATCCTTGAAGTATTCTTGTTGCTGCTAAGCCTCAAGATTCATTGTGTCCCTTAGAGGATCCTTGCTTGCATCTTTAAGCCTGGCCCTTCATGAAGTGGTTAAATCAAATCCAGAAGCTCATTTTTCTACAACAGTTTACCCTGAAACAATACACATACCAAAGAGGCATCTGAGGAGGAATTTAGTGGAAGAATAACAATAGTATTTTATATTTTTGTGTATATGGATATATAATTTATACATATCTTTCATATCCATTATCCCATTATCCCAAGAGTATTTCCAGCACCCCAGGGTAGCCCAGGCAAAAAAGACATTGTTATCCCTATTTCTGAGGTGGGGAAATCAAGTTCAGGAAGGATGTCTCTTTCCCATGGCTTCCCTGAGAGAATTGGGCAGAGAATTCATAATCGATCCAGTGCTACTATCTGCAAGGGCAGAGGCAAAGGCTTCCCATTACAGTCAAAGAGGTTTTCTTCCAATAATTTTACCTTCAACAATTTATACCTTTCTGAAACAAACATCCTTGGGTCAGAAAGGAATATTCTTGGGTGACTTTTCATTAAAGTATTGTTTTCTTTGGAGGGTTAGGGTGCTTTGTTTCAAGCAAATAAATCCTGTCCTTTGGGAACCATGAACACAGCTGGTCTTCCACCTCAGAGTGTATGTGTGTGGGGTGGGGGAGAGATACCACAAATCCTTTGTGCTCCATAAGCAGAAGAGAACATGGAGTCATTGTGCAAGCCCCTGGTTCCTCCTTCCTCCTCAGCTCCAAAGAAATCATGGGGAGATAAACAGCCAGTCAGGGTGCACCAGGTTGGCTTCATTGCTGGGAAGTGTAATTTGAGATGAGGTTGTGTCGGTCAGAGTGTGGATGAGGAGAGTAAGCAAATCCTTTAAATGGAGTTATTGGAAACTGCCTTCATTAGAATACTGTAATTGGTCCCCGCAGGGTATTACAGGTTAGTGACACGGGAAAAGGAGAAGGAGGAGGGGTTGGAAAGGGGGATTACTCTGTATAGATTTTTTTCCCATTTACCAGCTTGTGTTTGGAGTGGGGTAGGCAAAGGCAGCATCTCTTAAATGCACAGGTAAAATCCAGAGGCTAACCTTTGACTGTCCTCAAGCCTGTAACCCAGAGTCTCTGAATTTGAAGGTTAGGAAAAAATCATCCTGACCAGTCTGCACCTCAACAAGCTTCTCTCTCAGGAGAGAAAACCTTGTTGAGGTACAGACTGGTCATCCAGCTTCTCCTTGAAGAGCTCTTGTAATCAGGAATCTACACCCTCTCAAAGTCACCCATTCTATTCTTAGACATTCCTAAATGTTATGGATATTCTCCTTCCTTACATCAGAGATTCTCAACATTTTTTGTTATTGTGAACCCCTTCCTGTCTGGTAAAATCTGTGGACCCTTCTCATTAATGGTGCTTTTAAATGCTATAAAGTAAAATATATGGAACTAGAAAAAATAACATTGAAATATAGTTATGAAAATAATAAAAGTTCTACATTGACACTCACTGAAATCAAGGGGTCTAAGGAGCCTAGATTAAGAACCCTCCCCTAGCAGTAAATTAAATCCCTTCAACTACTACCCACAAATCCTTCTGTTGTCTTGGTGCCCAAGCAAATCTAATCTTCCACATGACAGTCTTTTAAGTATTTGAAGACAGCTATTATTTCCCCCTTAAATTTTCTGTTTGCCAGGCTAAACATTTCCCATTCATCCTTGAACAACCTGCTAGGTAGCACAGTAGAGGGCAGGGTCTGGAGCCGGGAAGTCCTGGCTTCAACTCCAATCTAAACTGTGTAGTAATTGTATCATATTGGGCAAATTGTTTAACCTCTGTTTGCCTCAGTTTCCTCAAGTGTAAAATAAGGATAAAAGTAGTACCTACTTACCAGGGCTATTGTGAGGATGAAATAAGATAGCATTTGTCAAGTGCTGAGCACAGTGTAATACAGAGTAGGTGCTATATAAATGTTTATTCCCTTTTTCTCATTATATTTACTATATTTAAATCACCTAAAGGAGGAAATGGCAATCCCAAAGCAATGAATCTTAATAGTGAAATGTCAGGCACTATGAAGATACCTTGATAGGGAAAAGATTCCAGTATTTTAAAAATTGCTCTACCAGTCAAACCCCACCTCAGACAATTACTGGCTGTATGACTCTGGGAAAATCATGGCATATAATGGGCACATAATGATCATCCACTTGGAATATACATATAGTGACCCTATTTCTATGAGAATCTAGGGATATTAACCAGGATGTTTAGTCTATTCAAGAGAGCTATAGTCCAGTGAAAGATTTCTTTTGTAAGGGGGAAGGGGAAAGATGAATTTAATTCCCTGTTGAATCCAAGAGACATTTAATAAGTGCCTCTGACATACTTGCAAGCACTCTGCTAGGCCTTGAGGATACAGAACTAGAACTAACAGAAGTTCTGCTTTCAAGGTACTTACAATTCTAATAGGAAATAGTTATAATAACTATGATATCAAGGAAACTGAGATTGTTGCAAAAGAGATACCTAGAATGATTCAGGCCAATTTCAATAGACTTGTGATGGTAAGAGCCAGCCTACATCCAGAGAGAGAACTATGGGGACTGAATGTGGATCACAACATAGAATTTTCACCTTTTTTGTTATTGTTTGGCTTGCTTTTTTTTTTCTCATTTTTTTTCCTTTTTGATCTCATTTTTCTTGTGTAGCATGATAAATGTGGAAATATATTTAGAAGAATTGCACATGCTTAATCTACATTGGATTACTTATTGGGGGACAGGGGTGGGGGTAAAGGAAGGATAAAAAAAGAGAAAAAATTTGGAAGACAAGGTTTGCAAGGATGAATGTTGGAACTATCTTTGCATGTATTTTGAAAATAAAAAGCTATTTAAAAAAAGCGATACCTAGAAAAAATGCTAAGAGAAATTGGAAGAGGGAGAGAATGAATTCATTTGAGTGGGTTAGGAAGATTGCATGGAGGAAATGATATCTAAGTTGAGTCTTAGCAAAAGGAAGGGAATTCAAAAGATAGAGATGGGAATAGGAAAGAGTATGGGATCTGATTAATCACTTAGGAGGGTCTGAACAATTCCTAATTTACAAATATAAGCTTAGGGGCAAGACATTGGGAGAAAGAGAGAAATCTTCATGACAACTCCAAACATTGTAAGGTCTCTTCATATCCCTTTCCTCTCACCAATTTTGCCTGTTAAAACTTAAAGGGAGAGGCAGCCAAGAGGTGTGGTAAATAGAAAACTGAGCCTAAAGTCAGGTTATCTCCCTGAGTTCAAATCCAGCCTCAGACACTTATTAGCTGGGTGATCATGGTCAAGTCACTTAACTCTGTTTGCTTCAGTCTCCTCACCTGTAAAATGAACTGAAGAAGAAAATTGCAAATCAGTCCGGTATCTTTGTCAAGAAAACCCCAAATGGGTCATGAAAGAATCAGTCATGACTGAAATGACTGAAAACACTGAAGAGAAAAGAGAAAGAAGTCTCTTTATTACTGTTTAGATATAATTGTGCTTTATGTTTAATTTGGGTTCATAAATTTAGATGCTTTTTAGGAGGTACCTTTAGAGTAGGGTCTCTTAAGCTTTTTTCCATATGCAACCCCTTTTTACACAAGAATTTTTTACATGACCCCAGTTATATAGGTATATAAAATAGGTATAAAAA
Source organism: Sminthopsis crassicaudata (assembly GCF_048593235.1). Taxonomy (NCBI): domain Eukaryota; kingdom Metazoa; phylum Chordata; class Mammalia; order Dasyuromorphia; family Dasyuridae; genus Sminthopsis; species Sminthopsis crassicaudata. The sequence continues at coordinate 408,039,390 of NC_133618.1, read as the reverse complement.
TCAAACATTTCCTGATAATAAATCATAATTTCATGACCCCCACATTCAGTTACAAGTTCTCATTAATCCCTATGCAAAACCACAGTTTAAGAAGCTAAGCCTTAACAGTTCCAATGGTCTTGTGATGGAGAAAGCCATCTGCACCTAGAGAAAGGATTGTGGAAACTAAATGTGAATCCTAACAGTATTTTCACCTTTTTTTGTTGTTTGTTTGCTTTATGTTTTCTTTATCATTTTTTTTCCTTTTTGATCTTATTTTTCTTGTGTAGCAAGAAAATTGTGAAAATATATAGAATTGCTCGTGTTTAACCTATATTAGATTACTTGCTATTTAGGGAAGGGAGGTGGGAGGAAGGGAAGGAGAAAAAATTTATAACACAAGGTTTTTCAAGGGTGAATCTATGCATATGTTTTGAAAATAAAAAAAAAAATCTTAAAAGAAGAAGAAGCTAGGCCTTTGAGAATTTTAAGTCCAATCCTCAATCAACCCCCCCAACTCTGTCTCTTGTCTCTGTCTCTTGTTTCTGTCTCTGTCTGTCTTTCTCTCTCTGTGTCTGAATTTGTCTCTCACTGTCTCTGTCTCTCTTTCTCCCACTCTTTTTCTCTCTCCTTCTCTCTCTGTCTCCCACTCTCTCTTTCTCTCTTTCTCTCTGTGTCTCTCTCTCTCTATCTCTCTTTGTCTCTGTCTCACTCTGTCTCTGTCTCTGTCTCCATCTAACAGATGAAGCAACTGAACCTCAAAGAACTAAATTCATATTACAGTGTTAAATAGATTATGGAACTTCCCCCAGATCACACAGACAGTAAGTGATAGAGCTAGAATTTAAGATCAAGTTTTCTTCTGACTGGACTTGTTTGGTTATCTTTCAGTTGTATGTGCCATGCTTCCTGGGTCTCTGCATCCTGTATGTAGAAGTCAGTTCCAAATACATTTGCCTCCAAAGTGTCATTCTGAAGCTGTGACTTAAGCCTTCTCATTCCTCCTCTATCTTCTAGCCAAAGATACTTTACTCTTTCCTCAGATTATCCACATTTTAATTATTCTTCAAGGTCTATTTAGAGTCCTACCTCCTTCATGACCTTTCCATTCTCTAAGAAAGAAACAGGATTGCAAAAAAGTTAGGCTAGTATCTAGTAGCTATTTTCATAGCTGCTCCCTTATTTTCTAGAAAAAGAGGCTAAAGCTAAAGGACATCCTCTATATCACAGCTCTAGGCATTGAGCCCAAGTTTCCTGATTCTTACCCCTATGCACTCACTACTACACTAGTTGTCTCTTTGATGTCTTATAGATCTTACTGTGTTTGACACTCAGTTGGACCCTTAGTCATATATTGCCTCACACTGTTCATTTGTATGTCTTATTTCCTCCAATGGGGTTGCAGGTTCCTAGTGGACAGGAACTATGCCTTACATTTCTTGTAGATGCTCCAAAGGATTATATATGGTACATGCATTTAGTAGCCACTTATTATTTTTTAAATGAATAAAAGAAGGAAAGAACAAACAAATAATCCAATGGGATGATCTGTGATGTTTTGAGGTAAGGAAAGGAGAACATTAAGAAGGAGTTATAGGAAGGATGGTGACAATGGTAATAAAGACCAAGCAGTCATTAGCTGGGTTAATTAAATCTATTTTGGGGTGGGGATTAAAAGGAGATATACCCCAATCACACAGATGACAGAACAAGTATATTCTTGTGTTCTAATATGTTGCTACATGGAATAGAAATCCTTTTTAATTGACTTAACTGAAAATTAATTCCAGTCTAGTAGCAAAGGAGGAAAGAGGGATGGGATGGGTTCAGACAGGTAATTGTCATTACCCTAGCCTGCTTTTTTCTCCCTTCACTGTCATTAAAGATCCTGAAAAGAAGAAAAAAATAGACAAAGAGCTTGAGAAAGAGTAAGGGAGAGAAGAAAAGGAGGGGAAAAAAGGAGAAAGAGAAGGAAGAGCTCTATAAAAGCAAAGGGGAAAAAGGGAAAAAAGATAAATGGAAAAAGAATATTTAATAAGGTGTTCTCTCTCTCTCTCTCTCTCTCTCTCTCTCTCTCTCTCTCTCTCTCTCTCTCTCTCTCTCTTTCTGCTGTATTAAATTAAAGTCATACATAGGTTTCAAAGGAAATCACATGTCTGCAGTCTGGTGAGCCCACCTGACAGTGTGCGCTAACAGAATTGTAAATGTAAAGGGTAATGCTTGTCAGTTCCTGACAGTTCTAAATGGCCTTTTAGTTCAGTACGCAAAGCTGTCATAAAAAAACATAAAAATGCATATGCAGACAGCTGAAACTGCTATGCACATCATTATCTGCAAATGGTATAAGTATCCTGAACAAAGGGCCTTCCAGCTTAAGGACATGCATAAGACATTTCTCTGCCTCCAGCCTTAAAACAAAGCGCTGTCAAGAAAACAAAATTCCTAGCCCCAGAACTGAGGTGTTTCTGTCAATCAGCAACGTGCTACATTTGTACATATTTTTCTGACCCTGCATATGAGAAGAGCATCCTTAACAGATGTGTATTTAACTTCTGGCAGCTACATCTGTTTCTTCTGCATTTTTCTTCTTATTTCTTTATCATATTTCTAACATGCCATGGCCAAGAGGTGTTTTGTTGTAAACGTATTCATTCTACTCTCTCGACTCCCTCCTCCCTCAATCTCTTTCCTTCTTTCTCATCTTCCCTTAGAATGACTTTTCCCTTTGTTATCTAGGAGAGACTAAAGAACTCAAGATTTTATTCACACTGGTGAAATCTACTACAAGGTCTGGGGGTCTAGCACTTCTAGCAGTGATGCTGACTGTTCAGTGAGACTCTAAGCTTCTTGAGGGCAGAGACTACATTTTATACATTTTTTTACTCCTCAAGATTCTGGTTTGATACTTAAAAAAATCTATTTGTATTTATTGTTTTAACATTATCTTCATTTCCCTATCTCTCTCTCTCCCCCTGCTTCTCTCTTATCCCCCCCTCTAGTGAATCATTCCTTATCACAAACAATGGAAAAAGAGAAGGAATGGGGAGGAGAAGGGAGAAAAAGGAGGAGGAATAGGAGGGGATGGATTCCAGAAAAAACTAACCAATATGACAGTTAACTATGACCTGTATATTCTATGTGTGATACCCATTGGCCCCAAGCTCTGTTAAAAAGAGAGGGAAGTAATACAGAAATTTTTACATATAGATACTCATTAAATGATTGTTAAAGGGTATGATCAAATATTCTTATTAATAACATCAGTGAAAATATTTTATAGAGTAATTTGCAAATTGCAAAATATGTTTACATTACATGACCCTCATTTGATTCTCAAAGTAAACATAGATGAGGAAAATACTTACCCTAAATCTCATAAGGGACACTTAGTTTTTATAAGGCAAGGCAGTGCACAATTTGCTATAACAATAAAATAACAATAGCAATTTCTATTTCTATACAGTTTGTAAATTCTTTAGACCTTACAAAGTGTTTTATTCACAACAACCTTGGATAGCATGTAGAACCCATTCTGCAATGAATCATTTGCAAGTCACTTTACCCAACTGATCCCCAGTGTCCTTTACTATAAAATTAGGGGCTAAATGAGCCTCTCCAGACTCCCTATACTTAGGATTCTATCCTCATTCAACTTCTACTTAGACACAGCAGGTGGCTCCAATAGTACATTGAAAAGGAATTAAATATTTTTTCCTTTAGTCAAATGGATAGAAATGGCTAGTGGGCTTCAGCTTTACAAAAGTCCATACCAGGTTTGTAAGTATCCATTTGCCAAGGGGCTAAGCAATAATTTTTGTCAGATGTATATTGGGTTAAATTGTGGTATTTCATTTTTTATCCTTTTTTTTTAAACATGGCTTTTTAAAAATCCAATTTTCAAAGAGATTCACTCTTATATTTTTATAAAAGACCAGGATTCCCCCTTATCTTGCATTGTAAGGCAGAGGAAAGGGATCCCAACCTGGAAGAAAGAACTGTTACAAAGCTTCAAATAGTCTTTTGTTAGTAATAGTTACAAACTGGGTTATATTAATAAGATGAGACATTTTAAGGATATAAGAATTATATATGACTTGGTGCTTGACTCAAGTAGCTAACATTTTTACTGGGGAGTAAGACACACAAATATAAATTAGTCAGAGAACAACATAGTTATAATATCTGAGAACTGGAAGGGACTTAAGAAATTATTTATGCCTACTTTGACATAAAAAAAAAATTAGTCTTCATCTAGAAAGAAGACTGTTGAGACTGAATATGGATCACAATATAGTTTTTTATCTCCTTTTTTATTGTCATTTGCTTGCTTTTTGTTTTCTTTCTCATTTTTTTCTTTCTTTGATCTGATTTTTCTTGTGCAGCATGGTAATTGCAGAAATATGTATAAAAGAATTGTACATGTTTAATATATATTAGATTACTTGCTGTTTAGGGGAGGGGGGTGAGGGATGGAAGAGGGAAATTTGGAACTTGAGGTTTTGTAAGGATGAATGTTGAAAACTATCATTGCATATGTTTTTGTTTATTTTGTTTTCTGTTTAGGCAATTGGGGTTAAGTAACCTGCCTAGAGTAATACAGATAGTAAATATTAAGTGTCTGAGTCTGTATCTGAACTCAGATTTACCTGACTCCAAGGTCAGTGCTCTATCCACTGTACCATCTAACTGTCCCCTCTTTGCATATATTTTGAAAATAAAAAGCTACAAAAAAAAAAAAAAAGAAAGAAAGAAAATTGTGACCCCAAGAAGTATCATACTAAGATCACATAATAAGTAACAGGGCCAAGATTCAGACCTTAGTCCTCTCACTCTGAAGTGTTGTTGTTTTGTTTAACCTTTTCTTTTTGTTTTTTTGCTGTGGCAGTTCTCGCTATATTGAATAAAATTCATTGGTTCCTTATCACCTGCACGATCAAATACAAAATCATCTGCTTGGTATTTAAAGTTCTTCATAATCTATCCTACCCCCCTATTCTTTTCCAGTTTTTGCTCACTTTACCCTATCCCATCATCTTTAGTAATGCTGGCCTCTTTACTGTTCTGTAAATGACACATTTCATTTCTCTTCTCTGGGCATTTTCTCTTCCTCATGTTCTCCTTCCTCATCTCCTAGCTTCCCTGGCTCCATTTAAATCCCAACTATAATCCTATCTGTTATAGGAAACCTTTTTCAACTTCATTTAATTCTAGTCCCTTCTCTTTGTTAATTATTTCCTATTTATCTTATAAATAGTTTATTTGCATGAAATTATTTGCTTGTTGTCTTCCCAAATAGATTGTAAGTTCTTTGAGGGTAGGAACTGTCTTTTGCCTCTTTTTGTAATTCCAGTGCTTAATAAAGTGTCTGGCACATAATTGGTGCTTAATAAATATTTCTGATTGACTGGTGAAGACTGTGGACTCCTAAGAATATTTTCTTTTAAAAATTTTTCTTATTAAAGCTTTTTAATTTTCAAAAGATATGCACAGATAATTCTTCAACATTAATCCTTGCAAAACCTTGTGTTCTAATTTACCCTCCTCCCCACTACCCTCCCCTAGAGTGTAAGTAATTCAATATATGTTAAACATGGTGAAAATATATGTTAAATTCAATATGTGCATACATAGTTTTTTAGACTTTTAAGGACTATTTTTTATTAATTTTTTAATTATACAATTTTGATAGTATATATGCATGAGTAATTTTTTATAACATTATCCCTTGTATTCATTTTTCCAGATTTTCCCCTCCCTCCCTTTACTCCCTCCCCTAGATGACAGACAATCTCATACATTTTACATGTGTTACAGTATAACCTAGATATAATATATGTGTGTAAATCCAATTTTCTTGTTGCACGTTAAATATTGGATTCCGAAGGTATAAGTAACCTGGGTAGATAGACAGTAGTGCTAACAATTTACATTCACTTCCCAGTGTTCCTTCTCTGGGTGTAGTTGTTTCTGTCCATCATTGATCAGCTGGAAGTGAGTTGGATCTTCTTTATGTTGAAGATATCCACTTCCATCAGAATACATCCTCAAACAGTATTGTTGTTGAAGTGTATAGCGATCTTCTGGTTCTGCTCATTTCACTCAGCATCAGTTCATGTGCATACATATTTATATAATTATTTTGTTACACAATAAATATCAGATCCCAAAAAGGAAAAAATGAGGAAGAAAATAAAATGCAAGCAAACAGCAACAACAAGATTATAAGATGATCAATTCTGATGGAAGTGGCTCTCTTCAACAGTGAGATGATTCAAACTAGTTCTACTTGTGCAGTGAGGAAGAGAGCCATCTATACCCAGAGCTGAGTATAGACTACAACATAACATTCTCACTTCTTTCTGTTGTTGTTTGCTTGCATTTTGCTTTCTTTCCCAGTTTTTTTTTTCCTCCTTGATCTGATTTTTCTTATGCAACAAGATAACTGTATAAATATGTATACATATATTGTATTAAATATATATTTTAACATATTTAACATATATTGGACTACCTGCCATCTAAGGGAGGGGTTGGGGGGAAGGAATGGATAATTTGGAATGGAAGGCTTTGCAAGGGTCAATGTTGAAAAATTACCCATAAATATAAATAAATAAAAAGCTTTAATAAAAATAATAAAAATTAAAATAATAATAATCTCCTTGTTGCTGTGTACAATGATCTCCTGGTTCTGCTCATTTCACTCAGCATCAGTTCATGTAAGTCTCTCCAGCCCTCTCTGAAATCATCCTGCTGGTTGTTTCTTACAGAACAATAATATTCCATAACATTCATATACTATAATTTATTCAGTCATTCTCCAACTGATGAACATCCATTCAGTTTCCAGTTTTTTGTCACTACAAAAAGGGCTGCCACAAACATTTTTGCACATATGGGTCCCTTTCCCTCCTTTAAGATCTCTCTGGGATATAAGCCCAGTAGTAACACTTCTGGGTCAAAGGGTGTGCAAAGTTTGATAACTTGTTGAGCATAGTTTCAAATCATTCTCCAGAATGGCTGAATGTATTCACAACTCCACCAACAATGTATCAGTATCCCAGTTTTCCTGCATCCCCTCCAACATTCATCATTATTTTTTCCTGTCATCTTAGCCAATCTGACAGGTGTGTAGTGGTATCTCAGAGTTGTCTTAATTTGCATTTCTATAATCAACAGTGATTTAGAGCCTCTTTTTATATGACTAGAAATAGTTTTAGTTTCTTCATCCGAAAATTGTCTGCTCATATCATTTGACCATTTTATCAGAATATTTTCAGTGAATAAAATGAAAAGTAGAGTATCATAAAGGAAGCCAATTGTGTATATTGAAACACAATACCTTTTAAAGGTAATGGAATACCTTTTAAAATAAAATAAGTACAGGGATTCTAGTTTAAAACCCTGAATATAAAGTCAAATATCTTTGTTCTTTGCTCTTCTGCCACATCAGAATAGAGCACTGAGGTCCAGAGAGGTAGAATTGACTTATCTGACATTACACAGATCATTAGAGACACAGAAAGGCTAGAACACAGAAATCCTGGTAGTTATCTTCTCTAGCTTATCATCAAATTAGATTGTATGATATGATGCTATTAAGAAGAGCTTAGGGATGGCAGAGGTTATTGTACATTGGAATAATTAGGCAGAATTTTGTAGAAGGGGCTGGATTTGAACCAGTCTCAAAGGATGGATGTGTTTAGGTAGGAAGAGAGAAGAAAGAATGGGACACTCCCAAGGATAAGTGATATCAATTTGTTGCACAGTGTTGATGGAGAAGAGAAGGAGAAAGTGGAGAGGGAATAAATTCATCAGGTCCTGACAGCAAAGTAATAGAAACCACAAAATTCTGCTTAGGCAGATCACTCCTTATGTGGTTCAGTGAGTCAGACAAGGTCATATTAGATTCCAAATGCTCATGACTATATCTAATCCTGGATAGCAGTAGCCTGCACTTGGAGTTGACTAAATGTTAGCAATGGCACTGGCACATCTGTACCCCTAGAGGCCTATTTTCTCTCTGTGAGGCTCAAAAATTTCTGGAATGGCCCCATCCTACATGGTTCCCACATGCTATGATCTCTTTCAGTCTTTCCTTCCAAATGGTAAAAAAAGAATTTTACTTCTCATTAATCTTTTTGTCAATAATGAGCAATACATGTATGCATGTGGTTATAGCAGCAGTAGTTAGGGGAGGGAAAAGTGAAGTAAAGAGAACATGACTGAAAAAAATATTTTATTTCAGAGCATTTGGAGACAAAGTGATAGAAGCTTCTTTGACCTTCACTATCCTTTTCCTCTTCCCTTCCCAAATTGGGATTTTTTTGTGTTGCCAAATGGATGGGTAGGATTGCAATATTCAATATGCCTATTTGATAAGATTGGTCCAAGAAGGGATTTGTTTTGTTTTCTTGTAGTGGGACCACGGACAATATGGGAATTGGGGGGACCCTTAGAAGAAAGAATCATATGATAAACAAATTCAAAGCCCATTGATTTACAGAAGGAAGGCTTCAGGTTTCATCCTTCTTGGGCATTTCATATGTGTTTTAAAAACTTGAAATCTCAAAACCCCAAGAAAAGAGTCACAGTGAGAAAATCTGCTGCAATGATGACATCCACTTCATGAATAAATGTTTGTGGAATTAAAGGAAGACATTCCAATCTTAAAAGTGAGTGTTACTCCCCCCCCTCCACCCATGCTTAGAGTCAGACTGAGGCACTTCCACAAAGTAGGTCACCCTAATTCCCCAAATTCCATGCTCAAAGGCAATATTCACTGGGGCTCAGGTAATTGTTACTTCTACTACCTTTAGTAACACAGATTTTACAAGATAGATGGAGCTTTCCCCTTTGTCCCCAATTACTTTCTAGAGGGTTCCCTAAGAAAAACTTGATTGCTACAATTTTTTTTTTCTTACTGTACTATATTTCTTCCTAGTAGAACTTGGATTTTGGAATAGTGGCAGAAAGAATATTCTGCCTTCTGCTCTGGGGTTTTGTTCTTGCTAAGAGCAACTGCTCTTTATTGAATGTGTAATTTGTTGCCATGGAAAACATATTGTGATTAATGAGACCCTGTGGCCAAGGTTGCTTGGGACACACCTAGATCAGTTGGCATGATGTCCTTGATTTTCACTCTAATGACATTGGCTATATCAGAGTTTCCATTATCAAATCCATAAGTAAATAATTTTAGGTGTCACTAGGAAAAAGTGCTTTCCTGATGAAATTGTTGGATTAGAGGTCTCAAAATGGGGCATCCTAATAGTCCCAAGGAAATCTAACATATAGACAATATTCTTAAAACCTATAGAAAGGGAAAGGAGCAAAGAAAAGGATGGGGAATTTTTGTAAATTAAGATATTAATTTTTTACAACTATTTTATTCTTCCCATGATTTTATATGATAGCCATGTAACTTAAAAAATAGACAATGACAGAAGTCACAGAATTTTAAAATGAATCTCCCAAATAATGAAGAAGTCCCTTTCTACAGGTCATCCTCAACAAACAGCCCTCTGATCTTTATTTAATATACCTTGAGATAAGGAGAATCCATGGCTCTTGGGATATTTTATGCTGCTGTTGGATAGCTTTGTTCATTTGAAAGTATTTTTTTTTCCTTGTGTTGAACAAATCTGAAATGTCTCTACAATTATTTTTAATTATGTACAGCAAGAGAACTATACAACAAGTAAATTTATCATCCTAAAAAAGCAATATGACATGATTATGAGGTTAAAGGTCAAATCTAGGCTCAGTCACAGATGATTCTACTATAACACCATATTCATTCACACAAAAAGCATTGTGCTATGCAAAATCATGCAATAAAAATCTTGCTTCCTAATCTTCTAGACTATCATGATCTATCAATAGTCAGCATGGTTTGAAATATTTTTTTAATTCAGATTTTTCCTTTCACTATTCTTGTGATTTGTCTTTATAAACTCCCTCTCCCAAATTTCTCAGTGATTAACAGCTAACTCATGATTTTCCTCTCTTGTCCACCCTATGATATCATCTTTGGAAACTTCAATATTCATACTGATGACTCCATCTAAGGAATTCTTAGGCAGTAGCTAGTGAAACAGTCTTTTCCATCCCACTTTAACCATATACCTCCATCATAGGTACTGAAATTGCATCAACTCCAAAGACAATTTCCTATTCTCCCATTTCTCCCAATTTTTCCTACTTAACCTATTCTTTAACATGACCTGTAGTTCCATGACCCATCCCTATATTCCCAGTCTACACCTCCCTGTTGGTCATTAGTCATATGACATCTTGATCACATGGCATGGCATTTTAATGATTTGCTATTACCCCAGGATTCCTTGCTTTCCCCCACTCCTAATTTGACCTTCTGACATTCTTGACTTCTAAGATCTCTGGTGAACCCCATTTATTATTTCCCCTGTTATCCTTTGTTGAGTGCTGATTTCTTATCCTAAGGTTCAATTCAAATCCTACCTTCTCTGTGAAATTTTCACTGTCTTCTATTTATGGCTGATGCTGACTTCCATCTTTAGACACTATAAAGGACTTTGTGTGTTTGTATTTTATTTCACTTCAGTTGCAAGGTCAGGTCTAAGAGGTCAGAGTAGTGTAGTATGTAGAAAGAAAGCTAGATTTAAAACACATGGATCTAAATGTTGGCTCTACCATTGACTTTTTGTATAGACTTGGACCCAAAAGTCATTTACTCACTTTGGGTCTCAGTTTCTTTATCTGTAAAATAAGAGGACTATATTCATTGATCTCTCAAGTCTCTTGTAGGTCTGAACTTATGATTCAATCAGGAAAAATATTTTATCTAAATATTGTATGTTCCTCACACAATATTCTCTCTATAATAATTTATAATTGTATTTATTATCTAATATATAATAGAGCAATAATATTATATTGTACATGATATTATGTAACATAGTAATAGATAATAGTGTAAAATCATTTTCTGAATGAATGAATCATCTATTCTAATTTATTTTTGAATAGCAAAATACACATGCAAATATTAGCTGTGTACTCTTGGACAGAATCACTTGATCTCAAAAAGCCTTGTTTCCTCATATGAAATATGAAGGAGTTGGACTTCATAACTTCTAAAGTTCCTTCCAGCTTCAAAAGTATGACCCTTTGAAGTCCTTTCATCTTAATGGCACTTACTGAAGACAACTACTTACACTAACATAGCCTTCCTTTTCCCTAGGTTCAATCCTCCTTTCTTTAATCATTTCTTAAATGAAACCATTTCCAGATCTTTCACCATTCTTATCATCCTCTAATTTGGGAATATTCTTTTATTTTTGGCAGGCAGTTGGAGCTAAGTGACTTGCCCAAGGTCACACAGTTAGGAAGTGTTAAGTGTCTGAAACTGGATTTGAACTTAGATCCTCCTGGCTCCAGGATTGTCCTGGAAATATTCTTTTTTTAAAAGATGGATCCCAGATTTAGCCTGACTAGTGGAAAAGATCACAATGAAAATATTACACCCCCAAAAATCTGGTCATTCTACTTCTAATAAAAACCTAAGATTGTGGTAGTTTTTAATTAGCTATATCAAATTCTTATTTATGTTGAATGTGAGTTTATTTAAAACCCCCAGATCTTTTTTTTTTAATACTGGCATCCAACCATGTCTGCTGTACTTGTACAATTGATTTTTTGAACCCAACGACAGAGCTTTTATGTTTGTCCCTGATGACTTTGATCATATTATTCTGAATCCAGAATCTCAGTTTATAGAGATGTTTCTAAATACTGATTGTACAATCTCTAAAAGTTAACTATCGATGCCCTCCAAGTGCTTCACCACTGCACGTAGTGTATAGAATGCTGTACCTTAGAGTTGGAAAGACCTGAGTTCTAGTCTTTAGTACCTATTGACTATGTGACCTTCAGCCAAATCTCTCTTTAAAAAAATAGCTTTTTATTTTCAAAATATATGCAAAGATAGTTTTCAACATTCACCTTTGCAAAACCTTGTGTTCCAAATTTTTTTCTCTCCCTCTTTCTCCCACCTCCTCCCATACAGCAAGTAATACTATATGTTAAACATATGCAGTTCTTTTATACATATTTTCACATGTATCATGCTACATAAGAAAATGAGATCAAAAAGGAAAAAATGAGAAAGAAAACAAAGAGCAAGCAAACAACAACAAAAAAGGTGAAAATACCATGTTGTGACCCATATTTAGTCCCCATCATCCGCTCTCTGGATGCAGATGGCTCTCTCCATCACAAGTCTAATGGAATTGGCCAGAATCATCTTATTGCTGAAAAGAACTATGACTAATCATTAGGTAATCTTCTTGTTGCCGTGTACAATGATCTCCTTGTTCTGTTCATTGTAAGTTCATGTAAGTCTCTCCAGGCCTTTCTGAAATCATCCTGCTCATCATTCCTTATAGAGCAATAATATTCCATAACATTCATATACCGTAATTTCTTCAGCCATTTCCCAACTGATGGGTATCCTCAGTTTCCAGTTCCTTGCCACTACAAAAAGTATTGCCACAAACAGTTTTGTACATGTGGGTCCTTTTCCCTTTTTGATGACCTCTTTGGTATATAGTTGATCAAATTTCTTAATCTCTCAGGTTCAAAACAATTCCCAAAACAATTGCTAAACTGACTTCTCGCAGGAGTTTATTCATCAAGAGCTCCCCATACCAGCAAAATCACAGCATCAAAATATCTCAATCCAATTAATTGATAAATATATAAAGAATATATGTGTATACATATATATGTATGTGCGTATAGTAGTAAGTAGTAGCAGTAGTAGTAATAATAGAAAGAGAAGTAGAAGAACCCATTTCTAATGTAAAAGCTATCACAAACTATATATCTTGACTTTCAGAAAGTCACCTAACTTTTCAGAATCTATCTCCTCATATAGAAAATGAAGGTGTTGGATTTTATGATTTCTAAGATCTTTTCAGCTTCTGCTAGGGATGGGACATAGATAAGCACAGATAATGTTGAGAGAACGATCCATCTGTACCTGGAAACTCTCTCCTCCCAATTTTATTCAGATTTTCTGTTTTTCAAAGAAACAACAGAAAGAAAGATAGTATAGAAAATACACCAACAGATCTTTCTTTGGAGTGGGTTGGATTTTATCCATATCACATTTATTAAATACCCAATACATGCAAGGACCTGATAGAAATCCTAAGGTAACTAAAAAACAATCCCTGACTTCAAAGAACTTAATTTCTAGGAAGGAATAAGAAATGGATATAAATAACCATAAAACAATGTTAAAGAATGTGGGACATACAAAATGCTATATGATGTCCAGGGAGGGAAAGAGTATTTCTGATTGGAGGATCACAGAAGACTTGAGGGAAAAGGGCAAAGAAATTGAGCTGAGACTTGCAGGATGGAAAGGATTTCAACAAGCAGAGGTGGGGAGGTAGAAGAGGGGAAAGGGAGGGGAGGGAAGGCCATTGCAGGTGTAGGAAAAGAAAGTCAGAAAAGTGTCCCATGCTCAAGCTGTTCATTCCTTTTATGGATTCTATTTATGCAGGACTATGCTGGAGTATGCAATTTTGCAGTTTAAAAATTACCCTGCACAGTTGCTTAATGGCCCTTTCATCTTTTCTTAAATCACTTTTAGGACTTTTTCACTATTTCCTTGCCAGGGTTCACATTCAGCCCATGGAACCCTTTCCTTTCCCCTTTGGATTTGCAGAAGGGCTTCATCTGGATTTCTGGTCAAACTCATACTGGAATTGCCTAGGCTGTGGTTGTGCATGCCAAAACACCAGGCACAAAAGCAGATAAGTTGGTCAAATATCTGAATGTTTGCATAGCCAGATGTTTGGCACCATATGGACTATCCCTGCACACGCTTGACTACCACTGGCGCTTTTTTTTTTTCCTAAACAGATATTTTCCTGTCATCTTTATGCTGCCTCAGATCTAATAGATGCGAGAAATAAGGAATTGGGCATTTTCTTGAAGCCAGGGATTAGTGCATCTTCCCAGATTTTAGCTTTCAACAGGGTCCCTGATCTAAAAATGTAAAGTACCATCCAAGGCACAACCTCAGAACAATGGGCTTTCCTCACATTTGACTTAACAAATACTCTTCCTTCCTCACTTTCATAATTCTAGATACGTTTCCCCCCATAGAATCTAATATCTTTGGATCTCCTGCTAAAAACTAACAGAATATAGCAAAGATGGTATCGAACCCCAAGAAACAGGCTCTGAGTATCTGATAGTGATTTTTTAGAAAAAGTAGTCATTAGGGGCAGCTACTGAATAGAGGCCTGGCCTTGTAGTCAGGAGAACCTGAGTTCTAATGTAGCCTTAAAAAGTTAACATTTACTAGCCTGGGAAAGCCACTTAATTCCAGTTGCTTCACATACACACAAAAAAGTAAGCATTAAGAACAGGTTATCCATACATTGTGTGGTAGGAAGAGGAGATTAGAGTCAGATCATCTGGGCTCAGCTCCCTGCTCTTCTGCTTACTATTTCTGTGGTCTGGGTCAAGCTATTTTCCTTCTCTGATTTCTCAGGAGGAAAGCTCCTTGAGGATAGGAACTATTTTTTTTTCTTTATTTCCCAGTATCTAGCATAATGGCTCACAAAATAGGTATTAAATTAAATTGGTTAAATTGAATTAAGGAGGAAACCTGTTGGAGTGGAGCATTTAGGTTTGGTGTCTGGAAGATAGGTCTGTGTTCAAATCCCATTTCAAACATTCATTAACTAGGTTACTCTGAGGAAAACTTCTAAGTTTCAGGGCAGCTAGATGTTACACTAAAGAGAGTACCAGATCTTGAGTCAAGAGGATATGAGTTCAAATCCTACTTCAGAAATTCTGTATGATCCTGAGCAAGTCACCTACCCCAATTGGATTCCAATAACAACAAATAAAACTAACAAATGTTTAAGTTTTCTGTTCCTTAGGTAACTTCACTATAAAATGAAGGGGTTAAGTTAGTTTTCTATGAGCTCTTCTAGATCTAATCTATCATCCAATGATTGAATAAAATAAAGGAGTTGAACTCAATGACCTGTAAGGTCACTTCCAAGTCTGATTCTATGATTCTGCAGTATTAATCCTTCCATTTGGCATTGCTCTAAGTCCGGAAAGTTCTTGAGAAGTTGTGTTATCAGCTAGTAATGATAATAAACAACATTTATATAATGTTTCCTATGTGCCAGGCATTGCACTAAGTGTTTTACAACTATCTTATTTGGTCCTAACAAGAACCATGGGAGTTTTGGTCTTACTATTATTCCCATTTTACAGATAAGGAAATTGAAGAAAACAAAGTCTAAGTAATTTACCCAGGGTCACAAACCTAAGAAGTGTCTGCAGCCAGATTTTTCTTTTTCATTTCTACAATTATTTACTCCAAATAAACTTTTTTAAAATGCTGGAAATTAATTTCTTTTCTCCATAGTAAAGTATTTCCTTTCAGATTGTTTTATTTTTAATTTATGGAATAAAACATTTCTATGACATAGTTTAATTTTTTAACAACTGAAGTCAAATTTGAACTCAGAGATTCCTGACTCCAGGTCCAACACTTTATCTATTGTGCTACCTACCTGGCCCACTTCTGAAAAGAATTAATTAGCTAATAATATGTAAACTTCCTGGGTAAAGGGGAAAAATTCATTTTTGCATATGTAACTCCAGTCCCTAGCATAGTACATTGAAAATAGTATAAGTTTAATACATTTTTGTTGATGGGCTAAATGCAAAAATTGGGGGGGGGAGCCTATAGAAATGGGACATAATCTAGAGAGCTGAGAGTGATAATGGAAAGGGGAAGAGAAAGCCAAATATTTCTGTTACAAATTTGCTTGAGGTTGACCAAGGTACAGTCAGCAAATGAATGATACTAGTTTTTATTCTATAGCATACAAATTATTATTGATAGTCAGCATTGAGTCCAGTTGGGCTGAATAGAGGAAGAGAAAATTTTACTGCTTAATTTGTAAAGGACCGGAGATGGTTTTGTCATAGAATATTGTTCATTGGGTTTTATTTTCTTTGTATAAAAATAAGCACAACAAAAATGTTGATAGTAGCCCTTTTTGTAGTAGCAAGAACCTGGAAACTGAGTGGATATTCATCAGTTGGAGAATGGCTGAATAAGATGTTGTATAAATTTTATGGAATATTATTGTTCTGTAAAACAAAAACAATCAGCAGCATGATGTCAGAGAAGTTTGAAGAGACTTACATGAATTGATGCTATGCGAATGAGTAGAAGAACCAGGGGCATTGTACACAGCAACAACAAAATTATATGATGATCAATTCTGATGGATATGGCTCTTTTCAACAGCAAGGTGATTCAGGCCAGTTCTAATGGTCTTGTGATGGAGAGAGGATTATAGGGACTGAATTGTGGATCACAACATAATATTTTCACTTTCTTTGTTGTTGTTTGCTTGCATTTTGTTTTCTTTCTCATTTTTTTCCCTTTTTGATGTCATTTTTCTTTTGCAGCATATTTATGGGAATATGTATAGAAAAATTGCATACGTTTAATACATATTGGATTATTTGCTGTCTAGGGAAAGGGATAGAGGGAAGGGAGGGAAAATTAGAATGCAAGGTTTTGCAAGGGTGAATGTTGAAAATTATCAATGCATATGTTTTTTATTAATAATAGTTTTTATTTACCAGATATATGCATGGGTAATTTTATAGCATTGACAACTGCCAAACCTTTTGTTCCAATTTTTCTCCTCCTTCCCCTCCTCCAGATGGCAGGTTGACCAATACATGTTAAATATGTTAAAGTATAAATTAAATACAATATATATATACATGTCCAAACAGTTGTTTTGCTGTACAAAAAGAATTGGACTTTGAAATAGTGTACAATTAACCTGTGAAGGAAATCAAAAATGCAGGTGGACAAAAATAGAGGGATTGGGAATTCTTATGTTCATATTCATCTTCCAGAGTTCTTTCGCTGAGTGTAGCTGGTTCAGTTCATTACTGTTCTATTGGAATTGATTTGGTTCATCTCATTGTTGAAGAAGGCCTCAGAATTGATCCATCATATAGTATTGTTGTTGAAGTATACAACAATCTCCTGGTTCTGCTCATTTCACTCAGCATCAGTTCATGTAAGTCTCTCCAAGCCTTTCTGAAATCATCCTATTGGTCATTTCTTACAGAACAATAATACTCCATAACATTCATATACCACAATTTATTCAGTCATTCTCCAATTGATGGGCATCCACTTAGTTTCCAGTTTCTGGCCACTACAAAGAGGGCTGCCACAAACATTCTTGCACATACAGGTCCCTTTCCCTTCTTTAAGATCTCTTTGGGATATAAGCCCAGTAGTAACACTGCTGGATCAAACTTTTTGAGCATAGTTCCAAATTGCTCTCCAGCATGGCTGGATGTATTCACAATTCCACCAACAATGTATCAGTGTCCCTGTTTTCCTACATCCCCTCCAACATTGCGCATTATCTTTTCCTGTCATTCTAGCCAATCTGAAAGGTGTGTTGTAGTATCTCAGAGTTGTCTTAATTTGCTCTATGCATATGTTTCAAAAATTAAAAGTTTTAGTAAAAAATAAAATGATCACAAAAATACTTACACTTGGTACCTCTAAGGATTGCTGTGAGGACAAAATTAAATGATTATTAAAGCACTTTGTAGTTATAAAGGGCCATAGAAGTATAAAGATCATAGATTCTGAATGATAAAATCATAGCAGAAACTGGAGAATAAGCTTTAATTTATCGAGAAGATGGGTTTGACTTGATAATTTCTAAAAACTTTTCCATTTTTAAATTTTATGTACTATGAATTATATCTAGCTAGGTGGTTTGATGATGGCTAGAACATCAGGCCTGGAGTCAAGAAGGCTCCTCTTGCTGAGTTCAAAACTGGCCTCAGACGCATACTAATTGTATGATCCTGGGCAAATCACTTAACCATGTTTACCTTGGTTTTCTCATCTGTAAAATTAGTTGGAGATGAAAATGGCAAATCACTGTATATCTTTGCCAAGAAAACGCCTAATGGGGTCATAGAGAATCAGACAGACTGAAATGACTAAAGAGCAACTTAATGAGATGATAAAAATGTTCTATATTATGTGATAGCAAGGCTTTTTCTTTTATTTGAGACAAATGGATAAAAGGAAGCATCTACTTGACTATATATTTTCAGAAATTATGGCACATGCCCAGAGTAGCTAATCTAGTATATTTTGGAATTTCTTTGGTCTAAGCTATGAGCTATCTAAATCTATAAGAGAATGCAAACTCAGCTCACCAAATCCAGTCACTTCCAGACTAGATTAGTGGCTGCTTCCACGAGATCATTTTAGCCATTTGCTTCACCTCTATTTTTTCTTCCCTTTAAACCTCATCTTCTGTTTTCTACCTCCTGCTCAAGACAAAGCAATTAAATCAACACTATATTTGTACAAAAACAGTTACAAAACACTTTTCACACAAATAAAGTCAGATCTTAAAACTGGAAAAATATCAATTGCTCTTGGGTAGATGGAGCTAATATAATAAAAAAAGACAATTCTAACTAAATTAATCTGTTTATTCAGTGTCATACCAATTAAACAGCCAAAACAATTATTTTATGGAGCTACAAAAAATAACAAAATTCATCCATAAGAGCAAAAAGTCAAGAATATCAAAGAAATTAATGAAAAAAGAAAAGAAAAGAAAAAAAAAGCAAAGGAAGTTAGCCTCACCATTTCAGATTTAAAATTATATTTTAAAGTGACAGTCATCAAAACCATTTGTTACTGGCCAAAAAATTGAGTGGTAGATCAGTAGACTAGATTAGGTACACAAGACATAATAGTAAACGACTATAGAAATCTACTGTTTGATAAACCCAGACTCTACCTTCTGGGATAAGAATTTGCTAATTGACCAAAATAGCTGGGAAAACTGGAAAATAGTATGGTAGAAAGATATAGTTTTCCTGTCAGATCTTTGGAGAAGGGAGAAATTTATGACAAAACAAATAGAGAACATTACAAAATGCAAAATGGATAATTTTGATTACATTGAATTAAAAAGGTTTTGCACAAACAAAACCAATGTAGCCAAGATTAAAAGAGAAGCAGAAAGCTGGGAAATAAATTTTTTACAGACAGTCTTTCTGATAAAAGCCTCATTTCTAAAATATAGAGAGAACTGACTCAAATTTATAAGAATATAATCATTCCATAATTGATAAATGGTCAAAGTATATGAACAATCTTCAGTGAAGAAATTAAAACCATTTATAATCATATGAAAAAATGCTGTAAGTCACTATTGGTTAAAAAAATGCAAATCAAAACAACTCTGAGGTACCATCTCCTACTTATCAGATTGGCTAAGATAACAGGAAAAAATAACAATTAATGTTGGATATGGGAAAACTGAGATAATAATGTATTGTTGATAGAGTTGTGAACTGATCTAATCATTCTGGAGAGCAATTTGGAATTATGCCCAATGGGCTATAAAACTGTGCACACCCTTTGATCCCAAAGAGATCATAAAAGATGGAAAAGGACTCTCATGTGCAAAAACATTTTTAGCAATTCTTTTTGTGGTAGCAAGGAATTGGAAATTGAACGAATGCTCATCAATTGGGAAATGGATAAATAAATTATAATATATAAATGTCATGGAATATTATTGTACTCTAAAAATGATAAGTAGGCTGATTTCAGAAAATCCTGAAAAGACTTATATGAACTGATGCTAAGTGAAATGAGCAGAACCAGAACATTGTACACAGTAACAACAAGATTTGATGATCACTTATGACAAACTTAGCTCTTCTCAACAGTGTGATGATACCAGACAATTCTAATAGACTTGGGGTGGAAAATGCCGTCCTCATCCAGAGAGAGAATTGTGGAGACTTAATGTAGCTCAAAGCATAGCATTTTCACTTTTGTTTGTTTTTTTTTTTCTTTCTCATGATTTTTTTCCCCTATTGATTGGATTTTTCTTTTATAATATGACAAATATAAAAATATGTTTAAAATGTTTATATCTGTATAACCAATATCAGATTGCTTCTATTTGGGGAAGGGGAAGATAAGAGAGAGAAGGAGAAAAATGTGGAACACAGTCTTACAAAAATGAATGTTGAAAATTATCTTTACATGTAATTGGAAAAATAAAATATCTTTGAGGGGAAAAAAGTACTGCATTTGCTTCTGGAGAGTTTGACAATAGGTTGCCCTATGAATTAACTTACTTTTCTTGTAATTTTCTAAATAATCTCCCTTTTCATATGTGTCATTTTTTTTCCCATAAAAATATAGGCTTCTTGAGGGGACTATCTTATTTTTGCATTTTCAGTACTTGGTACACTATATGTCACATAATAGGTGCTTAAGGCAGAGAAAAATAGAATTTCTTTCATAGGGAGATTCAGAAGTAGAAGACTCATCTAGTGCAAGCCCTTTTTTTTTTTACAAATGAGGAAAGGGAAATCCTGAAAGGTTAGACATTTTTTTCCCCAAAAGTTACACAAGACAATAAATGGGAGAGTGGGGATTTGAACCTCTGACTCAATCTCAGCACTCTTTCCACTGCACCATGCTTTATCTTCCCACTTGGAATAAGACATATTAAAATCCTTGGACTAGCTTACAAAAGTTTTAATGAAACTTTTATTAACTTAATAGAAATTATCTCCTTTCTTTTCATGTTACTTATGGAAGTTCTGCATAGGCTCAAAGTCTGCCTAATCTATTCCCACCCCTCCTCCCAAATCCTGCTCTTTAAGAGAAGAGGGTGGAATATATACTGGCTGGATTTTTCTGCAAAGATCAAAAACACCCAGCATCTTTTCCATTCACATTCCATGAAGTGCAATGCAGCCAATTTCTGTGTGTGGGAAAGTGGGTTTTTGTGTATGCGCAACTCACTGCTAGTTCTCAGCCTCTCCCTTTGGTAACAATTTAACACCCACATGCATCCTCAAGAAGGTCAAAAGGGAATAGAAAAGTAAAAAAACATGTTTTAGAAATGTTAAATAGCTCCCACTTCCAAAATTCTTTTCCCTCACATTAAAAACGACATCATGCATGTTTCCACAAATTTTTTGTGGATTTAATAAAATGTGTGGTGATATCGTCCATAGAAAAAGTTGGAAACTGGAATGCTCTGCATAGGATATGACGCATCGCCTTGGGAATAAAGTTTGGTTTTGTAATATAAATTTTAAAGTGATCATGCTTCATTTTGTGTTCCTTTCTTAATCCAGAAAGAGGTCTCAAAGCTATTCTGAAACTTTATATTCCTAGCAAAGGATCATGGAATTTCTATATTCATAGAAACTCAGCAAATTATAAAAACAACCACCGCCCCCCAGTGATCAAATTCCATTCACAAATGGAAAATCAGTCATTTTTAGTCATCTGATACATGAAACTTCAAATTTAATCTTCAGAACTTCTAAATTGTGAAAACAGAGAAATAGTTGCCAAGAGAAGCTAACAAGAGGCAAGATTATAAAACAAATAGTACATACTCTCAAATGTTGACCTGAAAATACATATTGGTAGCAAGGTACTTTGCATAATTATACCTATGTAAATTATACCTCTCCATATATCAACTAATCAACTTCTCAACTAATCCTCTTCTCAGGGAATTCATTAGCTAGTCAAATGTAGGCTCCCTGAAATCATGGAAAAGTTTCCTCTTCATATCCCCAATCCCCAGCACAGTGTCTGGTGTTGCTTATTGATTGATTGATTGTTCAGTTAACAAAAAGAGAATATCATGTAGAGATGGGAAGGAGCCTGAGAATGGAATTCTATAGATGTGACTTTAAGTCCAATCTCTGACATTCTGGGTTTAATATCATTTATCTGGAATTGGAAAAGTCTAGAGAGATCAATTAGTCCAATGCCTCAATTTGACATAGCAGGAGCTGAGATCCAGTGAAGCTATGTGACCTTTCCAAAGTCACAGAAGTAGTAATTGTCAATTATTGACTAACATCAAATGATTTCAATGAAGTCACTTAGTCTTTTTGTGCCCAAGTTTCTTCATCCGAAAAATATTTAATCTAACAACCTCACAGGGTTGTTTAGAGTTCAAAGTGAAATACTATATATAATGTATTTTTAAAAGGACTATAGAAATGACAACTTTTGTTATTTTTGTTGCTGTATCAAAATATGTCAAAGACCTTTTCTCAAAATATTCATATGTAACATATCTTTCTTAACTTATTTCTCCAGATCTTCTTTTATATAAGCATATATGCCATAAATTCTAGAATACTATCTTGAATTCTAATACCCTCTCTTTTTTTCAGCTCTCACAAATCCTCCTCATGTTTCAGTCTCCCTTTGTCCACAAATCCCTAAAATTCCACATCTTCCCTGAAGCCTTCCTTGAGTACTTTGACTTTCACTGACATCTCCTTTTTCTAGATTTTTAAAGCACTAATAGCTTGTGTCACATTAATTGAACACTAGATTGCAGCCTGACTCTTACTAACCTCCCCTCAACCTCCAAAGAGCTGTTAAACTACAAACCAGTTAATTCATCAATTAATCAATAATCATCATAAATTCAGTGTTTCCCACTCTTGGATCTCTGTACCTAGATTATAGGCATGCCTCCAGTCTAGATAGAACAAACTGTTCCTATTTCTCATTTAGCCTATGAAATAGTAATATCATTCTGGTCAAGTAATCCAAAAATACTTGATTCTGATCTGCCTTCTTCCTCTAAAATCAGTAAGAAACTATTTAAGATATTCCCCAAAGTCCACAGAAGAAACAGATCTAGCAAAATTATAGAATAATAGAACTTAGAGCTGAAAAAACCTCTAGACATTTGACAATTCAATCCTCTGGTTTTTGTTGTTGTTGTTGTTGTTTGTTTTTTGTTTTTTTACATGTGAAAAAACTGAAGCTAAAAGGTGGGAGTTTCTTGTCCAAAGAAACACAGATAGGCAGTAAAATAGCTAGGATTAGAATCCAGGTCCTTTGGTTTTAGTGCCCTTTGTACACCTAAGACAGTCCCACTCTTGGAGCTAAGAACAAGTTTAAAAGAGTCAGCCCCTGCTATTGGCCCCTCACCCCAATCAGAGAAGCCCAATTAGGTTAAAGAGTTCTGTCAGCAACTATGAAATATTGTCTTGTGAAATATTGTCACAGGACTCAAAAACAAACCAAAAAAAAATAATTCTGCAAGTGACCTTCCAATACCATGCCATTATTTCTAAGAAAATCCTAGTGGTTAGGAAATTACTAATGTCACAATAAGAAAATAAAAGAGAGAGAGAGAGAGAGAGACCCTGTCCATAGGTCTTCTGCATTGTAAGCAATTATCATTGCATGTAATATAAGCTAGTTCTAGTGTACAAACTTTCCATCTGATTCTTGGGTGGGACTCAGGAAGGCTTTTACCCAAATAGAAAAATATTTTAGAAAAATTTTCCAAGGAGCAAATGACAGAAACACACACTATATACTTAATCCTGCCTTTGTCCAACAAGAAACAAATCAACCAACACTTATGGAGCACCTAGTTGTGCAATATCCCGTAGAAAGTACAAAAAGATGGAAAACACATTACTGCTTCTCCATTAATAGCTTATAATTTGGTTGGGGAAATAAGACATATACATTTAAAGGAGAACATTTCAAATGGGGATGATATTACATCAGTATAGGGAATTCCCAGTATTTCTTCTACTGGCATGTTAAAATCCAGCCAAACTGGATTACAAAGTGGATTCTCTCTGTTGCTCATCTTCAACATTTCATTGCATATCTTTATACCTTGCATGCTTTGTCCCCCCCCAACCTCATGCCTGAAATGCATTCCCTCTCTACCACTTCTCCACAGAATCCTTCTCTTCTTCAAAATGCAACTGAGACATGATCTTCTGCATGAAGGATTTCTGAATCTTGTGTTCTATCTCAAACAATCTTGTAGTTAATTACTTTGTATATGTTTGCATTTATTTCATATTTATGCTGTATATAATTTTATATATTCTTATTTTCATATAAGAATGGGAGGTTCCTATAAGATAAGGGAAGGATTATTTCAAACATGGCCTGGAGTTAGAAAGGCTCATCTTCTTTATTTCAAATCTGTTCTCAGACATTTACTAGCTGTGTGACCCTGGGCGAGTCATTTAATCTTGTTTCCTCAGTTTCCTCAGCTTTAAAATGATTTAAAGTAGGAAATGGCAAACCACTTCACTATCTTTGCCAAGAAACTTTCAAATAGGATCATGAAGAATCAGCTATGACTGAAAAACAATTGTATCCCCCCATTTAAGCAAAGATCCTGAAGTGTAACGAATGCTGCTTGATTGAATACAGGCCAGCAATTGTTCTGAAATCCTGAAAGAATGGTCTGGAAACTAAGGAGACAAGTGATATGTCCATCACGATTTGAAAACCAGATCATCCTAGGAGATCAATTCTTAATCTGCCAAGACATATTGTTTCTGATACTAAAATTTATGTCTTTTGTCACTGCCGCGTGAGTGATACACCCAAAAATGGTCCTTATCCAAAAACTACTAAACAATATATAAAAGTTACTGAGAAAGGTATAATAAGATAACTACCTTCTATCTTTATGGGTATCATGATCAAGTTGGAGAAAGAAGATAAGGATACAAATACTCTGATATTTTAATGTCCTTATGATATAATCCAGTAGTGTCAAACTCACATAGAAATAGATCTGCCTGTTGACTTAGAAAAGTACAAATTAACATTATCTATGTAGAATTGTATTTTTTATTTATTTTGTCAAACATTTCACAATTACATTTTAATATGGCTTAGGCAGTACCTTGAGCCTGATACCTCTGAATTGATTTGAATATAACTAACCTCCACTGGGTTGTATAGATCCCAACTTTTCCATGCTTACTTCTATTGTTGACTTTTTATCCATGTGCTTCCCTAAATCCTTGACTAAGGTTTCTATCCTATAGACTTCTAGATGATATGATGTTGCATGGGTATCAGTAGAGCAAACAAGCACCAAACCTCCTTTGCTCTTGCTGTGTTACCAGTCTACCTCCTTTTTTGGGCATCCAAGTCTTGGATCAGAGCATCCTAATATTAGAGCTGGAGAGTATCACACAGGCCATCTAGTCTTATTCCCTTATCTTACAGTGAGAGGTGACCTAGGGAAGGTAAAGGACATTTCCACAGTCATACAGGTAGTAAGTATGTTAAATTTTATAGTACGTTTCCTGTGTAATTCTTCTTTAGCAATAGCGTATATCCTCCTCAGATTCATCCTGTGTCTCTCCATTATGTCTGGAGTGACCTTAAGTGTTCAGAGAATGTCCTGATTCACAGTCACATAGAATCACTGAAAGAATATTGATAAGGAAATGATGAGCCTTTAGGGCCCTTATTTCAGAAAGAAGATCTGAGCACTTTACAATTTTCCAAATGTAATCAGATATGTTCATTTTCTATTAAATTTTGGGATCAGTTTATTATTCATCTGGAATGTCCAACCAAGTCCATATTACAAAATTACAGACATTGTTCATCTAGGTGTTGATAAGTGCACATGTATGCACATGCTGGGGATTGGAGGTAGGCTGATGATTAGGCCAATTTCTTTTGAATACTTTTGGATCTAATTTTTGATCTGGTACATCTGGCAACTGATGCACCCATTCCAAGTCCACCAACTGGAAACATCTCGATGACCCCACAATCTACCAAAAATCCTTATTCTGTTTTCATACCCTATGAAACTTCCTCCAAGACCAGAGCAATCACACGTTGCGCTGTTTTATGCTTTTCTTGACATTTATAATCAAGAAGTCCTTGACCAAAGTGATCTTTGTTATTGAATATTTCAAGGGATCTTGTATATCTTAATATGGCATAATAGAAAGGGTATTGGAGTTGGAATCTGGGAGACCTACAGTCAAATATCATTTCACATACTTAACATTCAACTCAATAAATATTGATTAATATCTACTATGTGCCAGGTAGTTTGCTAAGTACTAGGGATACAAAAAGAGTCAAAAGGCCCCTGCCTTCTAGCAACTTCCAATCTAATGGGGAGATACCATGCAAACAAATATATACAAAACTATGTACAGGATAAATGAGAAATATTTCAAAGCACTAGAATTAATTAATTAAATTATTTTACCTTTCTGATCTTCAGTTTCTTTATTTGTAGGACCTACTTGCAGGGTTATTGTGAAACTCAAATGAGATAATGGAGACAAGTACTTCCTGCCAATTAGTAAACTGGGAGACACTACAATCCAAATTACAACATGATGAGTGCATCAGAGACACAAAGATAAGGTATTGGAGTTGAAGTAACACAGTTATGGATGGAATTGAAGCAGGCCCAGACTAAGATAAGAACCATGTTCTTTCCCTGTTGCTGATATTTATATAAGAAGAAGAGAAAAAGTTATGTTGGGCCACTAGTAGTTTTAATAAGTGCCCTGAAAGTACTGGAAATTTAATAATTATAAGTTGGAAAATCAAGAGTTTGTTAGTTTTGTGGCTCTTTGGACAAGCAGAAAGACTTTTAGGCATAATGTGAAAGCAGATGTGTTTGACAGGAAGAGCTGTCATACATGCAAATGTGACAGTATAAAAGTTAAAGGCTCATAAATTTAGCCTCTAAGATCATTTAGTCTAAGAGTTTTCAAATTTTTTACTTCATGGACCTCTTAGTCTATATGGGCCCCTTCTCCGAGTAACATGTTAAAATGTATAAAATAATGGATTTATAGAGAAAACCAATTATATTGAAATAAAATATTTTTAAAAAAGCAATGGATCTCAGAAAGAGAACCCCAAATTTAGTGCAAATCTCTCATTTTACATATGAGAAATTTGAGTCACACAGAAAAAGTGACTTGTCCAGAGTCAAACAGGGAATAAGTGGCTGAAGAGGATTTCAACTCAAGACCTCAGATTCCAAATCTCATATTCTTTCCACTACACTGAAACTGTTATGAATATATATAAGCAAATGAACTTTACCAGACTCCTGAGCAAATTCATAGGACTATTCACCTCCCAGGTAACCTGGATTTAGGGATGAAGAACATAACGGATAAACCTCAACAGCAAACCCCTGAACCTGTCACTGGTGCAGAGTCTACTACTGTGGAAGCCCCCCAAATGAAGTAATGAGTTTGGCTCTTTGGGAGCATGAAAATATGAGGGAGTAGAGATCAGGGAAAATCTGGAGGCAGGAAAGCTCTACTTGTATACCTGCTAGAATGATTGGAAGGCTTGGTTCTAAGCTTGACTTCCGAAGTGTCACTAGGGACTATAAAGCCTAAGCCTTTTTATATTTTATTTGGTTCTGATTTGTAGTTGGCACATTGGATAAAGCCTTGGGTTTGGAATCAGGAACACTCATCTTCCTGAGTTCAAATCTGGCCTCAGACACTTACTAGCAGCTAGTAAAGACAGGGCAAGTCATCTAACCCTGTTTACCTTAACTCTGGAAATGAACTGTAGAAGGATATGGTAAACCACATCACATCCTTGCCATGAAAACCTCAAATTAGAGTCTCCAAGAATCAAACACAGCAATAGGCAGGGCTTAATTGGGGACAGAAATATCCCAATCAGTCTTCTAAGGAAGTTTGTGAAGGATACTCAGGAGGGATAATGTCAAAATTAAGACAGAATAATATGATGATGATGGCTTTAAGTCCCACGAGACTTTCCTTTACCTTGGCTTTATAAGAAAACTGTTGTGGGAGTGTCAACCATAGAGCCTTTCATAGTCCTGAAGTCTCATGTCCTTTCCCCATCCTCTCTATCACACACACACAAAAGAGTGACGCCTCAAACAATGTTTGAAAGACTGACAATAATTTCCAACTTCAAACAGGCTACACATAAAAGTTGAATGCTCTTGCCACAGACTGGACCACTGGGAAATCGCTGTCAAGCTAGCATTAATTCCCCAGCCACTGGAGAGCTTTTAGTGAGTAGGAAACTTTTTTATTCCAACTTCTTTAACATTTCAATCTAGGGCACTTACATCATGTGACAAATTCAGGTCACATTCCCCTCTAATCCCCAAACAGGGTGTTAACAGTTAAGCCTGAAAGGAATTAAACCCCATGAGGGTGCACATGGGAGAAAAGCAAATGAGCTGACTCATGTTATAGAATCACAGGCTTCATGGGATCATAGACTTCAAGCTAGAAAGGACATTAGAGAGCCTTGAGTCCCACTCCCTCATTTTGCAGAGGAAGAAAATGAAGTTTAAAGAGGTTAAATGATTTGTCTAAAGTTTAACAGATAATTGTAATTTGTTTATTATAGCAAGTGAACAAACATGACAACTGAACCAATCAATCAACAAGTATTTTACACATGGGGAATTTACGTCCACATAAATAACTCCATAGTCATATAGCTTGAATCTATCAGAAGCTGAATTTGAACCCAGATTTTCTTAATTGCAAATCCAGCAGTCCTTGATGCTAACTCTCCCTTCCCTCTTCTTCAACTTTAAACATATCCCAAAGCTATTATTCTTATAAGAGAATAGGATCCAAAATATTTTAGTGCTCAAAGAGATGTTGGAAATCATCTAACAGTAGAGGAGGAGTCTCCAAACTGTAGGCCAAAGATCAAATTCATGCCATAGCAAGCTATATTTTTAATAGGTCTTTGAATTAAGAATGATTTGTTTTTCATATTTTTGAATATAATAAAACCTTAATTTAAATTGCAAAAATTCTTTTCAGTTCTCTGGCCCAGAAATTCAGGTGATTGATGAGGTGAACTCTGGAGAACCAAGATAACTTCCAAAGGATTTCCCATGGACCCACAAGACTAGATATCAAGGAATTAGCTCTAAGTTCATAGGAAATGAAAGCCATGACAACTTATATTGGAAAAATATTACTTGTCTTCACTAGTTTAGAATCCAAATTTTAAGAAAACTTTCTGAATGCAGGATTAGATTCATTTTACTTGGCCCCAGATAACAGAACCAGGAGCAGTGGGCAAAAGTTGCCGAGAGGACAATTTTGGCTCAACATAAGGAAAAACTTCCTAATAATTACAAATGTCCAAAACTGCATCAGAATATGGCCATGTTCCCAACCAGGAGCCATAGAATGAGAGCAGAGTTAATATCAAGAGTGGAGTCTTTCTCATGAACTGCATTTGGAGATCTCTCTCAGAAATCTCACCTACAATTCCCTTCACTAATTCTGGACTCAAAGTTTGGGGCACTAGGCTTTCTGGACTCTATTTAACCATTTTCTCATGCAATAGCACCTTATACATAGATATTATATCGGCTATGTCCTGTGCTATATGAGAAAAAAACAACATCCCAGGTATCTAGCTCCTACATACACACACACACACACACGTGTATATTCATGTGTTTCCATATATCTTTCTATATGTATATGTTTATATGCATACATACACATGTATATATACATACATACATGAATTCAGCTATATACACAAAAAGTGAGAAGTCCCCAGTCTCTTACTCTTCATCTTATCATTTATCATCATAGAATTTGAGACATAAAAAGGATCTCATAAGTCACAAAGCCTAAGCCATGCCCAAAAGGATGTCTCCTGTACTGTTGCATATATAATATTGATGGAAAAAAAATTTACTATTATATTAACAACCAAAGATTAAGTTAGTATTAAGGTTTTTTCTTTCTTTACTGCCTTATTTAGAAACCAACCCCTGTAGCTCAGTCAGCCAGTCTCTGAAAGATTTAACTGGTTGATGAGATTGCCTTAATTCTTGGGGAAGATGCTCCTTGATTTTAGGTGGGACCCCATTCAACTAAGAGATCTTATTTCCATATAGAGTATAAATGGGAATCTAATCTAGGTGAATTCTTACCCTAAAACAATGAGCCCTTGTCCTTGCCTATTCCATTGGAATTTATATGACCTAACTCATGAAGAAGAAAAACCACCCAGAGTAGTCTGGGTGGAGATAGACTTCTCTGTCCAGATTTCTGGGAACAGCTGAGTCTCATAATCAAACCACATTCTCAGCAGGAGAAGCTGAAGACTTCTATCATATCTCCTCATTTAAGGGTTGATTTTTCCTGTCAGGCACATTGCCTTTAAGAAAAAAAAAAAATGAAGACAGAGGTTACTGAGAGAAACCACTGAGCATCAATTTATTGATTATTAGCTGGCCTAATTAATAAATTATTACCCAGAAACTTTTAGTTATTTTCTTTCATATCAATATATAGAAAGTGGTAACATATACTTGAGGACATCCAAGAACAGGAAAATCACTATCTTTCAAAGGAGCCCATTCAACTTTTAGACAGCTCTACTTTTTTTTTTTTTCTCATTTTCTTCTCCATCTTATTTTTTTTCAAATTCTTCTTTTATCAAAGCTTTTTATTTTCAAAATATATGCATAGGTAATTTTCAACATTCACCCTTGCAAAACCTTCTGTTCCAAATTTTTCTCCCTCCTTTCTTCTATCCCCTCCCATAGACATCAAGCAATACAATGTATGTTAAACATGTATAATTCTTCTATATATATTTCCACCATTATCGTGCTACACAAGAAAAATCAGATCAAAAAGAAAAAAAAAACTGAGAAAGAAAACAAAAAAGCAAGCAAACAACAACAACAAAAGAGTGAAAATACTATGTTGTGATCCACACTCAATTTCCACAGTTCTCTCTCTGGATTCTCTTCATCACAAGCCCTGACCTGAATCAACCCCCTTGCTGAAAAGAGCCACTTCCATTAGAATTGATATCATATAATCTTGCTGTCACTGTGTACAGTGTTCTCCTGTTACCACTCATTTCACTCAGCATCAATTCACAAAAGTCTCTCTAGGGCTCTCTGAAATCATCTTGTGGATCATTTCTTACAGAATAATAATATTCCATAACGTCCATATGCCATAACTTATTCAGCCATTCTCCAGATGATGGGCATCCACTCAGTTTCCAGTTTCTTGCCACTATAAAAAGGGCTGCTATAAAATTTTTTGTATACATAGATCCTTTTCCTTTTCTTATGATCTTTTTGGGATACAAGCCCAGTGGAGACACTGCTGGATCAAAGGGTATGCACAGTTTGATAGACCTTTGGTCTCTCCAGAATGGTTGGATCAGTTCCCTACTCCACCAACAATCTATATGTCCAGTTTTCCCACATCTCCTCCAACATTCATTATCATCTTTTTCTGTCATTTTAGACAATCTGAGAGATGTGTAGTGGTACTTCAAAGTTGTCTTAATTTATAATTCTCTGATCAATAATGATTTAAAGCATTTTTTCATAGGACTAGAAATAGTTTTAAATCTTCTTCTGCAAATTGTCTGTACATATCCTTTGATCATTTATCAATTGGAGAATGGCTTGGATTCTTATAAATTTGAGTTAATTCTCTACATATTTTAGAAATGAGGCTTTTATCAGAACCCTTGAATGTAAAAATATTTTCCCAGTTTCTTGCTTCCCTTCTAATCTTGTCCACGTTTGTTTTGTTTGTACAGAAACTTTTAAATTTAATATAATTAAAATTACTTATTTTGCATTCCATAATGTAGTCTAGTTCTTCTTTGGCCACAAATTCCTTCCTTCTCCACAGATCTGGACAACTTTACTTGTGAGAAAATATTTCCTTTATACCACACCTAACCTGGTCTCTTTGTAGTGTTCATTCATTGATCCTGATTTTTAATTTTCTGAGGCCAACCAAAACAAGTCTAATCCCTCTTGTACATGGCAGTCCTTAAAATAGTTGAAGACAGTTATTATATTTCTTTTCTTCACCCCTTAATTAGTCTGCTCTTCCTCAAGCTAAACATATCCTAGGCTTTCAACTTCTCCTCAAATGACATGAAGTCAAGAACCATTCACTATTCTGGTGACTATTCTTTGGACATTTTCCAATTTCTTAATCCATCATGTACAGAAGTGAACAAATACTCTAAATGATAAGTAATGAAGGTAAATTAGAGTGATATCATCTCAATATTACTAAAGTTAGGAAAGTATGTCAAGAAATGAATTTTGGCAGAACAAAAGGAAAGCATTATAAAAAATAAAGGACAATGTGTGTGTGATTGAATTATTAAATTATACAGTCAAGATTGTGAAATAAATAAAGAGAAGCCAGAGGAAGGGGTCAATGGACTAAAAGAAAAAGGAGGACTAGAAGACAAAGAATAGAGTTAGGAGAATGAGGCAAAGAGAGAGATGATAGAGTAGATGGCTATGATTAGGAAAAAAACTAATATTGGTGTTCAGGATCATAGAGATGGCACAGCTATGGGTAATGATGAAATTTAGGACATGAGCATTGTCATAGATGGGAATTCAAAACACAAATCACTGGATTTGCTGAAGGTGATGAACTGAATTTTCCCTGTTGAAATACCAATATGTTCAAAGGGAACATGAATCTAGCAGCACCCAAGGAAGAAGCCAGATTTTGAATTAGAAAAGTTGGTTGTGAATTAGGTAATGAATTTCTTGAAAAAGAATGGAGAACGAGTCACAATTAATTTTTTTATTTTTACTTGAAGCAAGTGCACAAAATAAATCCAGAGCAAGAGGCAAGAGACATCCCAAAATTGGACATAAAAGACTCTCTGCACCATTAGAATATACCTTAGAAGATTAATTTAGGAACATCATGGAGATAAGTGAGGATTAGTGCACCTTGGAGCAAGAAGTCACCATCAGTTAGATTCCTAATATAACTATTCTTAAAACTTGGTTCTAAATTCAAACAACTTAATCCACTGAAGAAGGAAATAGCAAATCACATCTTGGCCAAGAAAACCCTATATGTCAGACAACTGAACAAAAAACTGACTATTATACTCTCCATAGTAATGGTTCTGGACCTATAATCTCCTCAAGCTTGCTACCCCCCCCCCCCATTTATTCTCTCTTCCTCTTGGTAGAGAAATAGCTTCCTTTTATATTTAGAAAACAAAAGAAGTAATCCAGTGTTAGCTCCCTTTTCTTTCTTATTGCACAATTCTAAAGGCTTTCTATTTTGCTAGCTCCTTGCCCTACTCTATTCCTCCAATCTTTGAGGAAGAGGTGATCCTTCCCATAGTTTAAAGCAATTCTCTACCTATGCCTCTGATTGTACTCCCAATCCTTCCAAGAGTTTAACCCTTCCATCTTTCCCTTTTGTTCATCTTCAATTTCTCCCTTACCTATGGGTTCTTTCTCTACTGCCTAAAAACATACCCATGTTCTCTCCATCCTTAAAACAGCAACAAATCTTTCACATAATCCTATTGTCCTTTTAAGCAATCATCATGGGTCTTTACTTTCATTCAAAGCCACAGTCTTACATACAAGTTATCTCTCCATTTTTCCCCTCTACTTCTTTACCTCCCACTCATTTCTCAGCTTTTTTGAAATTTTCCTTCCAACTTCATCATTTAACGAAACTGTTCTGGGCAAGATTACTAATAATCATTTTGTAACACCTGTTTCAGAAACCTCTCATATAGAAACTATGGATAATGCTGTTTCTTCTTTAATAAGAGCATGAAAGTAATATAGGAGTTATAGTTTAATTGTCATTCCATTAGGTACTTCTTCCTCTGGAATAAGATGCATTTTTTATCTTTTATCTTTGAGGATATATAAGATAAATCATGAAGTAAGCATAGGAAGAAGATAAGAAGAAACTTCTTTCTTATGAGACTGTCACTTGCTATTTTATGAAGAAAGATATAAAGAGAATTTTGTGAATGAATATAGAGACCCACTAAAAGTGATGACATAAAAGTCAAAGAGACTATTTTCCTGTCACAGTTGGAGAGAAACAGAGAAGGAAGATGCCTTTTTTTCCATGAAGGAGTTATCTGAATATTATCTCATGAAGAAAATGCAGAAAATTCTTAGGAAAAGACTTTGCTTGGTTCCTGAATGAATGAGATGGTATGGTATTCTTTTTCTCAGACAGAAGAGAAATCATTTACTATTACAACAAAGATTAGAAGTAATCCTAATAGTGATATTTTCCCATAGCTAATAATTGTGAATAATTGTCTATGATTTCATGTGATTTATTTCATAATGAATAAATAATATATTTGATAACTTTAATGTTTAATTCTAGGATACTGAGTGATCCAATATATAATGAGATGAGAAACTACTATTAGAAAAGGTTTCTTCAATTTTTTTAAATGTTATTGCTAAACTTGTAGGGACTCTAAATTTAGTTCATTAACAGATATGATTAAATTTTATTACTTATTGAAGAAATATAGAACCCTAGGTTACCCTAGAACTCAGAATTAGAAAAAAGTATTGTAATCATTTAAGTAGCAAGGGGCTAGTGAGATTAGAGAATCCTTTAAATATTTCTAAAAATTAATTGCTAAATCCTTTGGTCTTTCATTAGTTCTTATCTTACTTCACCTGTCTAAACCTTTGACACTATTGACCACTACCTCCTCCTGAATGCTTTCTTTTCCCATGGCTTTGGTGGTACTGTTTGTTGTCTTCTTGTTCTCCCCTGTACACATCTTTGCCATTCCTCAGACGTTTTTGCTAAATCATTATCCATCTCCCATAACCTTAGTAAGAATGTCCCCAAAAGTTCTGTCTTGGGTCCTTTTCTATTCTTTTTATACTCTTTCCATTGGGACTCTTATCAACAACAAGGGTTCAATTATCATCTTTACCCTTATGGTCCCTTATGAAATTCTTCCTTCAGTTCCAATCCTGCTGTACCAATTTGTTACTAGATACTTCCATGTGGATGGTCCCATGAAAATCTCAAACTATAAAACCAGAACTCACCCTATTCCTTAATAAATCATTCCCTTCTCTTGACTCTCTTATTTCTTTAGAACCTATTGCTATTTTTCTAGTCATCCACATTCACAATCTTGAATTAATCTTTGATTTCCATCTCTCACCCCTGCCCACATTCTGATTAGGTGTCAAGTCTTGTTGAGTCTACTTCCACAGCATCTTTCCATTTCTCTTCAGTACAATAATAACCATAATAATAATAATTATTATTATTATTATAACATTTACATGACATCTACTATGTGTCAAACACTATGGTAGGTGTTTTACAAATATTGTCTCATTTAATTTTCAAAACCCTGAGAGGTAGGTCCTAGCTTCATTTTACAAAGAAGGAAATTGAGACATACAAAAAGATAATTGACTTGTCCAGGATCACATAGTTAGTGAGTGTCTGAAGTCAGATTTGATCATGTTTTTCTGATTCCAAGGTCAACATTCTATCAATTTCTATATCACCTTCCTAGTTCAGTCTCTGTTTACCTCTTGCCTGAATTGTCATGATAATTTTTTTCTTCATTTTCAGTATTTCCCTTCTACAATTCATGATTATTCACATAGCTGCCATATGAATATTCTTAATGCATTGCAGATAGGTGGTGTAGTGGATAGAGTACCAGCCCTGAAGTCAGGAGAACCTGAGTTCAAATCTGGCCTCAGACACTTAACACTTAACACTTCTTAGCTGTGTGACCCTGAGCAAGTCATTTAACCCCAATTGCCTCAGCAATATATATGTGTATATATATATACAATATATATACATATATATTGTATATATACATATATGTTGTATATATATATATATATAGTGTGTGTATAAATATATATACATACATATATATAGCTATATATATAGCTAATGCATAGATCTTATCATATAACTCTCTCCAACTTAAAAATCTTTTTTTGTTCCATACTGTTTGTTAAAATCTCAGCTATATTCAGGCTGGCTTTTACAATCTTCCAATATTTCTTTACTACCAATTTTTCCCAAATAATTTTATATTATTCTCCTTCATACATTCCTCTTGACAGTCAATTGTTTTCTTTTAAACTTTATGTTCCATCTCTAGTCTTCTGTGCCTTTGTTCAAGCTATCCTGGACAATCTTCCTTTCTTTTTCAAGTTGCATAGGTGTTATCTAACTTCTTAAAAAATTGTAATTCCTCTGGTTTTGTTTTTTTAGCTTGCATAATACCTTACATGAGGAAATTGCTTTGGAAATATTTTTATTTAATTGAATTAAAGTGGAAAGCACTGCCTCAGGATATAATGAAATTTCCATTCATGAACATCTTCAGAGGGAAGGTTGGATCAGTTCTTGTCAAGAATGTTATAGAAGAGTTCCCTTATCAGTTACAAATGGTAATAGAGACCCTCTAAAGTCTCTTCCTATTCTGAAGTCCTTTTTTATGCTTAGAGATGAACTGGATGTGAGTCAATCAAATGTGTGACCACTTATTTTATATAGAAAATTATATATAATACATGTATTGAAATGGGATATTGGGAAGGAGCAACACACTTCCAGATAAACCTGGAGTTCACTCTCCCACAAAAAACAGAATTTATGCCAAGACGGAACACACATGAAGCAAATAGTAGAGGTTCACATATAAGGAAAATACTTCCATATTCAAGGCAACTCATGCCTATGGAACTACAGGGACTTCAGAGTAATTTCTTTTCTCATCAGGTTCTCATACTATTCCTCTACATACAATCACCTTAGTGGAGATAAATATAAAGTGGTAGAGTTCCTGATCTCTGATAGATTGTTTTCCAATGGACATATTATGTAGTAGTGGTAGAGAGGGAATCATCACCCATGAATACTTTGGGTACATTAGTTGATCAGGTTTGCTTATCAGGGGCACAGAATAGGGATTAAGAAGGGGGAAGGAGGAAAGGCCTAGAGTAATAAGGCTGGCCAGGGAGAACAGCCTGAGAGAAGGAAGCTCAATGGATGTTGATTGATGGCCACGTACAGAGTTTCAGTGCTTAGTAAGGGGAAAAGGTGAGAGGATGATGGAGATAAATCTTACTTATTTATGTGCCTTTTGCTTTGAATTTTCTTCTTCCTCCATGTGTTTATCTACAAAGGCTTCTCTATCACCTGCAAAATACAAAGGATGGATGCCATAGCACAATACCCATTGAGCTGGCACATATCCTCTAAATCACAGATTTGACTCAGAGACTTTCATATCTGACCTTGGTTTTTTGCCCATATGACTTTCGATTTTGTGATCCAAGGTCTGAGAAACAGGTGAGTTTTCTATGTCTCTGAGATTTTACAAAAGCAGAAACATCAGCTAGGCGCTGTGGGGTGACACTAGCCAGGATGTATGCCTGCTGGGGAAGGGGGGGAGGGGTAGGTTCTCTCAGGAGCAAGGGAAATATACCCAAGGCCTTTCTTCACCATCTGTTTCAGTCTCCAACGTGTCTTGATAGATGGTTTTCACTTATTACCCACTACTCACGTCATCTCTCCATCTGAACCCTATTCCTTGAAATATGGCCCCTGAATTTGAATAGCAATGACTAAGTTCATTGGAACCTACTTAAATACATTCTAAATGCATTAAATTGGGAACATTCAATTCTGCTATGTACCAATTGCCAAACTGTATAGTAAAAGTTTAAATGATTAAACCAATTTAATGTATGAAACATGCTCTCAGAAAGAGGAAGAAAGACTAAGTTTTTCCAGTGTAGTGTCAGTCTGGAAGTCACTGCTTAGGAGAAGTGGGTGGAGACCATTGCCAGGAGAAAGTGAAATAATTGAAGACCCAAAGGAAAAATGCCCTTGATCTTGAAGTCATTACTTCATTCCTTGAAATATCTAAGAATATAATGATCAGTTTTAAAGCTAGAAAGTCAACTGTTACTTCCCCCTTCCTTTGCAGTCATATCCAATGTGTGCATATAAATGTGTCAGAGAGTCCCCCAGATAAATACTACAGTGAGGAACCTATGTCATGTTTTCAAACAGCCCTATTATTCTTATGAATGGACATTCAATTATTTGGCTCTGGACTTTTATCCATTTCCAAGTAGCTGTGATTAATAACTTGCTATATGTGTATTTTGTCAAGGCTGTCTAGTAGTCAGAGCACTAGACCATGAGACAGGGGAAGTGGGTTCCAGTCAATCACCAAAGATTTATTAAGTACCTATACTAAGAGGCAGCATGGTGTGTTCAAGTCCAGGCTCTGACATGTATAAGCTGCGTGATCTTAGACAAGTCATTTTTCCTCTTGAGATCCAATATAAAAACTGCAAATGAATGGTGTATCTGTATCAGTAGAACTTTCACACAAGGAATTCTCTAAACTGATGAAAGCATAGATCTGAATAAAATTTAAAATATATTTGTATTTTACATATGCACATATATATGTATATACATATATATATATATATATATATATATATACACATACATGTAATACACATATATATTCCAGGCATTGTGCATGGTATTATAGACATATAAAGAAGTATAAGATATAGTGTCTGGCCTTTGACATATAATTTAGTAAGATGAGGCTTTTGATGAGGTTTTGTCCTAAAGGAGCTCTCAATTTAATAAGGGAGATTACAAATAAATATGAATAATCAAGCTACATGCAGGATAAATAGGAAATAGAGGAAAGATACTAGAATTGAGGGGCTGGGAAAGGCTTTTTTGTAGAAAGTGAAATTTTGGCTGAAAGAAGCCATGGAAGAAGAGGTGGAGATGATGAAGGAGAACATTTCAGACATGAGAGACAGCCAAAGAAAATACCTAAAGTCACAAGATGGAAGTTCTGTTTGAGGAACAGCAAGGAGGCCAGGGCCACTGGACCAAATGGATCAAAATTCCATTTTTAGGTCATTTTTCCCCTTGCAGGGTTTATGAGCTTGTAAACCTGTCTCTTTTGTTTTTTGAAATATTATATTCTGATTTCCACAGGTTTTTTAACATTTAATAAGTGTTTTTATTTTTATTTTTTATTAAAGCTTTTTATTTTTCAAAACAGTGGACAATTCTTCAACATTAGCCCTTGAAAAACCCTGTATTCCAATTTCCCCCTTTCCCCCACACCCTCCTCTAGATGGCAAGGAGTCCAATATATGTTAAATTATATATATATATATATATATATATATGTATATATATATATACATATATATATACATATATATATACACACACATATATATTTATACAATTGTGGTTTCCACAGGTTTTTATAAAAAGCTGCTAGATCTTATCCTGGGGAATAAGGTATAAGAAAACTTTAAAGATGTGAGGTGGTGAGGATAGAGAAGTGTTGTGAAAGTCTTTGAATGCCAAACAGAGAGCTTGTATTTGATTCTGAGAAAGAAGGGGCCATTGGAGTTTCCTGAATGAGGGTAACATGATTAAACATAACCCTTAATGAAGGATGGATTGGAGTAGGGAGACTTATGGTAGGAAGTCCTACCAGTGGGCTATAGAAATAATAAGCACAAGATAATGAAGATCTTTCTGCTGGTGGCAACAGTATCAGTGGAAAGAAGGGAGCATATTCAAGAGATAATGTAAAGATGAAATTGAAGATCTTGGCAACTGATGGTTGTGGGGCTGAGAGTTAGTGAGGCATCTAGTGTGATACCTGGATGGTGAGCCTAGCACACTAGAAGGCTGGTGGTCCCATAAAAAAGTAATAGGGAATTAGATTCTGGAGATTTGCTCAGGTTGAGACTATTCCATTCCTATTTTTATTCTCCCCTTTATTTCCTGCCTTCCAATCTTTGTTTGTTTTCCTATTAAGCTTCTTGTATTTCTATATAAGTTATGTGATGTTGTTTGTTCAGGTTTCCTTTATTTTAGAGAAGAGTAAAGTTCATTTGTTGTCCACCCCACTTCTTCCACGTTTATACATTCTTTTTTTCTCAAACTCTCCAATTAAAAGAAAAACAAGTTCCACCTCCTGCTGT
The DNA here is from genome assembly GCF_048593235.1 of Sminthopsis crassicaudata. NCBI lineage: Eukaryota > Metazoa > Chordata > Mammalia > Dasyuromorphia > Dasyuridae > Sminthopsis > Sminthopsis crassicaudata. The sequence continues at coordinate 407,999,599 of NC_133618.1, read as the reverse complement.
CTCCTTTTGCTCTTCCTTCGCTTCCCCCTCTTAAAATCTATTAGGATCTCTGGTTTTCTAATTTAACTTCCTTTAAACACATTAAGGTTCTTGAACAGATATATGTTTCTTTTCTCCATTAAAATGCTAGCATTATATCATTATATAATTCTGTCCAGTTGTTCAAATAAGTTTAACTTTCTAGGTTGCTCTGGATTCTGTGTTTTATTTCAAAATTCCTACTCAGTTCTGTTTTTTTCATCAGTAATGCCAGAAAGTCTTCTATTCCATTAAAGATCTGTCCTGCTCTTGCTCTTCTCTCTGTAGGATTTATAAATTTGTAAGCCTATAACTTCTGCTTTTTGAAATATTATATTCTAAAATGTTCATGGATTTTTACTATAAACTTCCAGGTCCTGTGTTATCCTGACTGCGGTTCTCTAATTTTGGGACTGATTCTTTCTGGCCTCTGATAGTATTATTTTCTTTAGGTTGGGAGCTTGATATTTTGACTATAATATTCCTAAATGTTTTTGCTTTAAAAGATGATTAATAGATTATTCCTATTTTTTCTTTGTTCTCTGGTTCTTGCAAATATAGTAAATGTTTCATCTATAATTTCTTGGAATATAATATCTAGAAAGGCCTCATTTCCAAAATATATAGAAAATTGACTCTAATTTATAAGAAATCAAACCATTCTCCCACAGATAAATGGTCAAAGGATATGAGCAGACAATTTTTGGATGAAGAAATTGAAACTATTTCTAGTCATATGAAAAGGTGCTCCAACTCATTATTGATCAGAGAAATGCAAATTAAGACAACTGTGAAGTACCACTACACATCTCTCAGATTGTCTAAAATGACAGGAAAAGATAATAATGAATGTGAGAAAACTGGGACACTAATAGACTGTTGGTGGAATTGTGAACTGATCCAACCATTCTGGAGAGCAATATGGAACTATGCCCAAAGGTTTATCAAACTGTGCATATCCATTGTATCCCCCAAAAAATCATAAAAAAGGGGAAAAGGACCTATGTATGCAAGAATGTTTGTGGCAGCCCTTTTAATAGTGGCTAGAAATTGGAAATCGAATGGATGCCTATCAATTGGAAAATGGCTGAATAAGTTGTGGTATATGAATGTTATGGGATATTATTATTCTGTAAGAAATGACCAACAGGCTCATTTCAGAAAGGCCTAAAGATACATGAACTGATGCTGAGTGAAATGAGCAGAACCAGGAGATCATTATACACTTCAATAACAAGACTATATGATCATCAATTCTGATGGACATGACCATCTTCAACAATGAGAGGATCCAAATCAATTCCAATTGTTCAGTAATGAAAAGAACAAGCTACATCCAGTGAAAGAACTGTGGGAAATGAGTGTGGACCACATTCTGTTGTTGTTTTCTTACTTTTTTGTTTTTCTTCTCAGGTTATTTTTACCTTCTTTCTAAATCTGATTTTTCTTGTGCAGCAAAATAAGTGTATAAATATGTATACACATATTGTATTTAACATATTAACATATTTAACATGTATTGGACTGCCTGCCATCTAGGGCTGGGGATGAGGGGAAGGAGGGGAAAAGTTAGGATAGAAGGTTTTGCAAGGGTTAATTATCCATGCACATGTTTTGAAAATAAAAAGCTATAATAAAAGAAAAAAAGAAAAAATCTTAAACTAAAAAAAAAAAAGAAAAAATATATAATATCTAGGCTTTTAAAAAAATTGTGGTTCTGGGAGTCTTAGATTATCCCTCCTTAATCTGTTTTCTAAGTCAGTTGTTTTCAGTATCTAATATCTTCTGTTGTTGTTGTCATTGTTCTTCTTTGTCTTCTTTTCCTCCTTCTTGTACTTTTTGTTCTTAATTGATTCTTGTTCTTGTTCTGGTTCTTCTTTTTGATTTGTTCTAGCATTTCTTGCTTTCCATGGAATCATTGATTTTAGTTCAGTCTATTCTATTTTTTATGGTGTCTGTTATTTGGGTATTTTGTCACTTTCTCTAATTTATTTATTTATCTTTCTTTTTATTTTCCTTGTGATTCTTCCTTCTGTCTCATTTTAAATCTCTTCATTTTTTTATATATTCATGCAATCTTTGAGGAAAAATCCATATTTCTCCCTTTGAATTTCTACTTGTACTCACTGGGGATTTGTTCACTCTCTTTTTTGGGGGGGAGGGGAAATCTCTAGATAACAAGTTTTTATACTGTTTTGTATTTTCTTTGATTTACTTCTCTGTCCAGCTTTAGTTCCTGAACTAGAGCTTTGTGCCAGAGCCAGGCTATGCTCTGGGAGGAGCAGTCAGTTCTGTTTGGGATAATTTTGAGTCCTCTGGATTTTGGGACAGATTTCCACCTTTTAGGATTAGGCCCTTTAAATCTTGATCTTCAGAGTGTTCAGTTTTCAGAATTATCTATGGTATCTAAAGACATATGGTAGAGCTTTAGAGCCCCTGAACTTGAGGTTTCCTGGTCTAAATATTGCTTCTCTCTTCTGATTGCTGCAGTTCTTTGGTGCAACTACTTAAGTGCTTTCTGTTTCCTGCCCCATCACTCTCCCAGAATTTTCGGGCCATCTTGGGTTCCTTCTGCTCTTGCTGCTTGAAGACATTGGCTACACGTCTACCCTGTCTCCTGTTGCCCTGGGAGGTGGCTTGCTTATTTGCTTGCTCTGACTCTGGCATTATTGGCAGACTCCTCTTCTATCTCCCTGGTTTCTAGCTGAATTTTTTCATAGTTTTGGGATGGAGGACGTTATTTACTGTAGTTTCTCATTGATTTTCTTGATCATTGTTTTGGTCTGGTGAGAATTTCAGATTTTTGCTTAAGCAGGTCTTTGGAATTGGATGATCTACCATCTGTTCAGGCAGTCATCTGGGCTGGAAGTTTTGTTCTTACTTTAAAATAATTTAAATAATTGAAATTGTCTGTCTTATTTTTATGATAGTAAATCCTTGTTTTTAATATCTTTATCCCTTATATTTTTTATCTTAATAATCCTAGCTTTCCCCTGAGCTTTAGTCCCATACCACTAATTACTCATATAACATTTCAAATTGGCTATCCTAAATCTAAATTTCAATGTGTCCAAAATTTATTTGGCATTCTTCCTGTCCTGGTGATACTTGAGAAATGGGATTTTTTCATATTTTCACTTTTCTTTTTTAAATTTAATTTTCTTTTTAATTGCAAACTTAATCATCAGCATATCCAAATATTTTAATACATAAAAAACTAAGTACGCTTGTTTAATAAACTGAACTATAATACAAAAACTTTGGGTTTTTAAGATAGCACATTTATAATTATGTGAATGTGTAATTTAATAAAGCAGTAACAAAACAGGTCTATTGTTTGTATTTCTTTGTGAACTAATTTGTTTTCTTTTGTGAGTTTAAAAATGATTCTTGTTTCATTTTTAGCATTTACCCTTAACTTACCCCCCCTCCTCCATGTTTAAACACTATTTTGTTATCAATATAGTCTAATGATACATAACCACATTTTGCTCATGTCTGAGAATATATCTCTCCTTTTGAATCTCTAGTCTATTACCTTTCTGAAAAGATTCAGAGGTATTTTTCATTATAATTTGGTTTTTTAAAAAAATCATTATTGTTTATTACTTTGATCAGAATTTTGAGATCTTTCAAAGTGGTATTGTTTCCTATTACTGTTGTTATCATATAAGTTGTTCTCCTGGTTCAATTCATTTCACTTTGTATCCATTCATATAAGTTTTCTTATTTTCTCTGGTGTTATTTTCATAATTTTCAGTGTAATTATATCCCATTACATTGATATTTTGGAGATTGTTCACCCATTTCCTCATTGAGGACACATCCAGGTCAACTGATACTACAAAAAAGGGCTGATAGACATATTCTGGTATATATGGAATTTTTCTCTCTTCCTTTATCTCCTTGGAATTTATGCCTAGTGGTAGGACCATGGTAGATATTTTCTTTAGGGGAGAATTTAAAAGAAGATTGTGTAGAGGAAAAAAATAAAAATAAAAAACTTGAACATATCCTACTGCCTTAATGAAAAATTGTCCCACCTTTATTTTATTTTGAGGTTTGCTTGCTAATGCTTCTTCATTGCAGCTGTTCTGAAGTTATTTCTGGCTTAATAAGAAGCAGGAAATAATGGAACTCTCATAGGAAATATTTTATTACACAATTTTGTGCAAAATTTGAAAAATTAAAGAGGTTGAGATTTGTTTGGGGGAATTCAAGTTAGAAGAAAGGGAACTATTTCCCTGATGGGTAAGTCAAAAATGCTGAAATCTGTATTAACTGTTATAAATCAAAGAAAGTAGAACCAAGAGAACAATTAACATAGAAACTACAATAACACAAACAGACAAACAAAATCCTAAAAATACTGCCAAACTCAGGTTAATTACAGTGATTAATCATGGGTACAGGAGAAAGAGTGGGAAATACATATGACACCAAAAAGATAGGTGAGGAAATATGAACAGGTATGGGATGTAACATATATCAATTATTGGACACAGTTATTTTGTCAATTGGGTTCTACTCTAATTTGTCTTTGCTTTAGGGAATGATTAAATGAATGAGTTTATTGGGAAATCATTCTGATATAAAAGCTATTTATAAAAGTCATTAATTATGAAATTAATTAAAAATACACATTTAAACTTATTTAAAATATACAAATATATTTTAAAGTATTTAAAATGTAACAAAAATATGATTTATGGTCATAAAGTATATTTATTTATAGTAAAATAATTGTGAGAAATAAAATTAATATGCGTAAACAAAAACTATGCTGGGATCCAACCATGGGGGTTGGGGAAGAGTAAGTCATAAGGAACTCAGTGGATAAACTTAGATGTTTAAAAGATAGAAGCTTAGGCAGATAATTGAAGGGAAATGCAACACTATAGCATGATCTTATAATATTAATATCAGAAGAGCTAAAGTTCATAGAACAGTGAAGTTGGTGAAGAATGTTAGGGGCAACCTAGGGGAAGGAAGCACAAATTTTATCTTAGTGAAAAAGAGAAGCCTGGAAAGGGAACTGTTGTTTGGAGTAAGTGGGTAATATATGATAGAAAGAAAGAACTACTCAAGTCTTGTTCTATTCATGCTTCCTAGAAGAAAGATTTGAAAATTTAAAAAGAATGGAACAATTTCCTCACTTCCCTAATAATTGAAATTCAAGATTAATATGAGATGGTGATGTTATCAGGTCCAGACAAACTATATCCCTGAGTAGTAAACAAACAAACAAACAAAGGAAGGTTGGAAGAAAGGAAGAAAGCAGGTATGGTTACTGGAGAAGGAAAACATTGTACTTTTAAATGGAAAAAAAAATGAATAGGGGCCAGCACTGAGATAGTTTACTCACAGTGGAAAAACTTATTCTCTCTAAGCATTTCAGACATATTCTAGGTAGTATTACTTTGTTATGGAAAAATATTAGAAAGCATTTTTTCTCCCTCTGCAGCCCTGACTAGCTTTATTTTTTCCCAGAACTGACCTGTTTTGTATCTGACTTGATCATGAGGTCTTGGTGATATGAAGTCTTACAGGTGAGAGGAGAAATATGAGAAGTGGGGAAGTGGTTTTCTTCTTTGAAGTGATGATGGAAGCAATGGAAATAAGGAGGGCAGATAGGTAAGCAATGAACCAATGGGCAAGGTTGAGGATGTAAAGACCTTTGCATTTTTTTCTGCTAAGGCCCCAATATGTAAAAGATAAAATAATCTTTACTGGAAGAATAATGTGTCTGGGAGCTATAATGGTCTCATTTCTAGTCTTGGTTTAATCTCTCAATAAGTAAAACCTCTGGAAGTCCATTAGTCTTACTATATCTCTGTTTCTCCATCTGCAAAACAAGAGAATTTTAATTTCCTATATGTAACAAGGTTGTTTTGAGGATACATTAGAATCTTGGAGTTGGAAAAGGTGATTTAGTCCAAACTCCCACTCATCATAAGATTCATTTCTATAACATTCTTGAAAGATAGTGACCCAGCCTCTGGTTGAGGTTATATGTTGAACTTAAACCTAACTCCTTGTGATTTCTTCATAGTAGTAAATGCCTTTGAAGAAAGGCATCACCAAGTAAATGATCACCAAATAAAATAGCACAGAATGAGAAGAGAAGATAATCTAAGACAGAACTCTATGGGACAACCACAGTTTTTGGCTGTGACCTGAAGATCTTAAATCTTTGCATAGTTGTCAAAGGAGATGAGCTATTCTGCTTGATTCTACTCTGAAATCTTAGTTAGTATCCTTTATTATTTTTCTGATTTCTGTTCCCTTTTGCTTAGATAAATTGATTTACTTGTCATTTACTATTTGTGGTGTTGGGTTTTCTTTTTTTAATAAATTAATTAATAATTATTTAAAATTAAATTCATTAGCCTCTGGGTTTAAACAGGTATATACTTGTAAATTTTCACAACTAGTTCTTTGGGGGGGATTGTACCCTCAACATACTTTTACATTTAGCCTTCATTATTGACATTTTCTCCATCACTTAGCTAAGGCTAAACAGTCAACAAAACAATGTGTGAACATTTACACCTTGGAAGTCACCATATGCTACAAATCAAGACTTAGTTTATTATTTTGTTGACCCTCTAGACTTAAGAAAGTAATGGAGAAAATGTTAATATTCCTTTTAAACTTAAAAGTGTATTGAAAGTACAATTCCCCCCCCCAAAGAATTAGTTGTTAAATATTTATGTGTGTATATGTAATTGGGGGAGGATATATCTATATATGTGTGTTCATGTAATAGAAGGACACATTTAATTACGAGATGATATAAATTATATGTATATATTTACATATCTATTTTATCATATGTAAATGTGTGGTATGTCATAGGATACACACACACACACATATATATATATTAATTGTAGGGATGGATACACATATGTGTGTGTATGCACTGGTGATATTATAGGGACATGTATGTGGTATTTAATAGAGAGGATATGTATAATTATAAGGATGTATATTATATATATATATATATATATATATATATATGTGTGTGTGTGTGTGTGTGTGTGTATGTGTGTGTGTGTGCATGCATGTAATGGGAGATGTTAGTTGGTTCTTGTCCTTTGTTCTCTAAGGGGACAAAAATGATATCAATATATTAAATTTAGTTATAATGTGTCCAACTGTGGCTGATCAGATCAATATGAGCTTAGAACATTCTACCACAGGTTGGGCACAAATAAGCCCTATGAATGTTTGGGATGGATTCTCTAATTTTGCTCATCTTGAAGTTCTTTTGAGCTATCTAAATTCTGCTTTGCTTATAGAGCACAATACTTTCTCTGATAAGGTTATGTCATGCTGGGTGGTCTCCAGTGTCTCCCATGTCATACAATCAATTCTAAAATTCTTGAGATCTCGAGAGTGTCCTTGCATCAATTTTTCTGACCACAAATGAGCACTTGCCTTGTGAAAGTTCTCTATAAAATAATCTTTTGACAAGAGCATTCGAAAATGTGGCCAGCCTAACAAATTTGCTCTCTCTGAAGTAGAGTTTGAATGTTTGGCAATTTGGTTCAAGAACGGACTTTAGTGTCTGGTATCTTATCCTGCCCTGTGATCTTTAAAATCTAAAATAATTCAAATGGAGGTGATTCAGTTTCCTGGCATACTACTGGCATAATGTCTAGGTTTCACAAACTGTGGTCAGTACAATGACTCTGTATACCATTGTCTACAGACCAGACCATGTCTGGTGGTCAGTCTCATACTGCTTCTTTCCCAATAGAGCTTCCAACACTAAAATAGTTCTGGCAAATGCCATTATCATGGATTATGTGTACATCTTTGGAAAATATAATGCCAAAGTAAGTGAATTCATCCACAGCATTCAAAACTTCTCCATTTGCTGTAACTGATTGTTCCACATAAGGATGAAATGGTGCTGGTTAATGAAGGACCTATGATGCTAACTGGTAAGCCAAAATTAGCACAAGCTATACAAAATGGATCCATACTCTACTTCATCTCAAATTAAGAGGTTTCATCGAGCACACAATCATTTGTAAACAAAACAAAACAAAACAAAACAAAAACATGCATCAATACTCCCTCAACTTCAGTGTTGTCTTATTTCCTTTTCAAGTTAAATAATTTGTTATCAGTTCAGTAGCTGATTTTGATGCAGTGTTCATCCTCCTTGAAAACATATGATAACATGGCTGAAAACATAATACTAAAAAGCATGGGAGCAAGCACGCAGTCTTGTTTTATTCCATTGGTAATTAGGAAAGCATGAGAACCTTGTTCATTATCTAGAACCCAGGCAAGCCTGCCATCATGAAACTGACATACAATACTGATGAATTTTTCTTGGCAATCTGACATGATTTTCCATAAGCCTATGTGACTGACAAAATCAAAGACCTTGGTCAGATCTACAAACTTTGTATACAGACCTCTGTTCTGCTCATGGCATTTCTCCGGGAATACCCTATCAATTGTTCCTTGGCCCTTTCTGAACGCACACTGGCTCTCAGGTATGACCCTCTTCCAAGCTTTATTTCATAAAGCCTATTAAGAACAAGTCTATTAAGATGTTCTTGCCAACAATGACTAAGCAAGAGACTCCCCCACTCATATTACAGGACAATCTATTCCCTTTACCTTTTTAAAGATGAACAACGGAGGCATCTTTGAATTCCTGAGGGATAACCTTTTCTTGCTATGCAAACTGGAAAATCCCAGCCAGCTTTTGTATGAACAGTGGACCTCCTACCACACCTTAAAAAACTTAGCTGGACTAGAATCGGCACCAAGTACTTTGCCACACAAAACCTCCTTTTCATTTGGGAGGGAATGACTTCAATCTAAGATAATGGCTTCAACATTGATTGATGATGGTCTATTGAGAATGCTATGAAAGTGCTCAGGATTCTCTCTCAAGGATTATGCTTTTTTCTTTTCTTTTTTTCTTTGATTTATTTATTTAATATGTTTTCCCAGTTACATTTAAAACATTTTTTTTTTACATTTGTTTTTAAAATTTTTGAGTTTTAAGTTATCTCCTTTATCCCCGCCCACAATTAAGAACCACATGTGAAGTTATGCAAAACATTTTCATAAAAGTCATGTTGTAAAAGAAATATGAAAATAAAAACCCTCACGATAAAGTTTATAAAGAGAGAGGCAGAGAAAGAGAGAATGCTTCAGTCTGTATTCAGTTCCTTCTCTGGATATGAATAGGATTTTTTGTCATAAGTGTTTCAGGGTGCTCATGGATCACTGTACTGCTGAGAATAGCAAAATCATTTACAGCTGGTCATCCCAAAATATTGCTATTGCTTTGTATACAATACATTTCACTTTGTTTGAGTTCATGGAGAACTTTAGGATCATGTTCTTATCACTAACCAATGTGACTCTATCAGCACAGAATAGTTGAGATGCAGTTGGCCCATAAATAATCTTCAGAGCTTCATAAAAGCACTTCAGATTATTATTATCAGCATAAACTTGAATTTGATCTGCCTTTTTACTGAGCCAATAATCCTAAATCTCTCTAAGCTTCCTTTTACTGTACTTTTGTTTTGTTTTGTTTTTGTAAAAGCTTTTTATTTTTTAAATATATGCAAAGATAGTTTTCAACATTCACAATTCTCTTTCTGGATGCAAATGGCTCTCTCCATCACAAGTCTATTAGAACTGACCTGAATCATCTCATTGTTGAAAAGAGCCATGTCCATCAGAACTGATCATCACATAATTTTGTTGTTGATGTGTTGTATTGTACTTTTGATAGAATTTAATGCTGACTTCTTAGAGATGGATGAACCCTGTAGAGTTTTTTTTTTTAGCAGCTTCTGAATTTCCCCACAATTTTTGTCTAACTAGTTTTGATATTTATGAGCATTCTGACTCACAAGGGCCAATGCAGTGCTTTATAACTGAATTTCTGAAAGTTGCCCATTCCTTTTCTGCTCCATTGTTGCCAACTGTGTGTTGGCTCAACTTTCCCTGCAAGTTATTAACAAACAGGTCTTTCTCAGAGAAGTTCTCTAATTTATTGACATTAATTCATCTAGTAGTCTTTTTGCTTTAGGGCTGTCACTTTTATTGAATGTGAATTATCTATTTAGCTTAGAGTGGATATGTCTACGATCTGCCCAGCACTCTGCACCACACATTGCCTTCATCACTTTTACATCCTATCTTTTCTCCTTATAATCACATAGTCTATTAACAATATTTTCTGTGAAGATGCGTCCACGAAGTTTTATTGTGTTTAGGTAACAGTATTGGTAATGAGAAGCTCATCAGCTGAACAAGTCTTTAGTAGTAAATGACTACTGCTATTCTTGTTTTTTATTCCATTCCCTCCAAAGACTCTCTGCCATATTTGGTAATCTGACATTAAAGTAACCCAGCATTATGAGCATGTTCATTTTTGGTATATGGATGATAAAGGTCTTTAGGTCTCCATAAAATTTTTCTTTAGCCACACCAAATGTGTATATAGCTCCAACGTCAGTGAGTTGACCTTCATTTGTCATCATTGTTTCACTCAGGCTGCTTTTTGGATGTGAGTTATCTCAAAAGTCATTCATCTTTCAAGTATACTGGATTTTGTGTGTCTATAATTGTGCACAAATTCCATGTACTGATGGTGAGTGGAATCAACTTTTTAGATTTTGTTCACAAAGTGAGTTTCTCTTCTACCACAATAATCAGACAAACTTGGATAAGCAGGCAATTTTTAGAGCACCTTTTCTAGCACCTTCTTCACACCAGGAGATGATCAGGGTGACACTTAAAAGGCTGCTCAGACATGCAGAGGGCTGCAGAATCCTATTGCTGCTTCCAGTGAGAAGATGATCCTGTGGTCTGGTGTAGCATGCTGTTGTCTCCAGACAGCCTCCTGTTTTCAGGGTCGTGAGTTTCCAGTGTATCTGCACCTATTGCTTTGTCACTTGCTGATTACCACAGACCTTTGAAATAGTTAGGGGTATGGGTAAAATGGTATGAATGATATCTTTTGAAATGTGTGTAAATTGGATTTAAGTGAAGCAGAGTTACATGAATTGGAAGCCTCAATCTCTTTTCCAGTCATCACAGACTTGTAGCAGGACAAAGTCATGACAACTGATGATGATTTGAGATGCAATGGATGATCTTGTTGTCCTTGATGTCTAACCAAGCTCTAAGTACTCTACAACCCCACTTCAACCACCTTCATGGCCAATGTAATGAATTGTCCTCATCTGCCCATTCCACCAGGGAAAGTCTTCATATGCTTGGAGTAGACATCCCTCAAATTCACATTGGGTCAGTTACCATCAAACTGATTTACCCTGATTGCTGAAATAGTTTCATGAAATGTAGATGCTATGTATACTACAGCTTCTTGGAGTCATAGGTGAAGGTTAGGTGGACACCAAAAGTAAAAAGCAGCATTGAAAAAATCTTGGGTGCCTTCATACTAGAGGTACTAGTCTTTCCTGAATGTAACCCTATATCTACAGTGAAGATATATATATATATATATACGCACATACACATAAATATATGTATATGTATCTTTGTAATAAAATGGTATATGTAATTATTGTATTATATATTCATATGTGTGTATATGTATTGTAATAGGGTGATATATCTAAGTATGTGTGTGTATGCTATCCCCTCTCAAAGAGAATAGTAGTTGGCTTCTTAGGGTTCCCTTTCCTGATTACCTCCATATAAGAATTAAAGAATCCCTTACAGAGGTGTGGGCAAGGATGGAAAGGCTTTTAATCTCTCCATGAACTAAATTTAGACAATCTATGTGGATATAAAATGATCAACATGGCCAGTAAACATCTTCTAGGAGGACGAATTTCAGAAATTAGAGCTACTTAAGCTGGGTAAGAGAAGATTTGAGAGATGTGACAAAGTAGCCATATTTAAGTATTTGAAGTGCTATTTTGTTAAAGATGGATCAGACTTATTTTGCTTGGTCTCAGAAGGTAGAACTAGTAATGATTAGGAATTGCAAAACAGTGGAAAAGGCAAATTTTATGAGTATTTCCATTTAAGATGGCAAAAGGAGAGGTCTTAACAGAGCCCAATTCCCCAAACAAAGCTTTTAAAATGAGACTAGATGAAACAATGATCCATAAAACTGAAGAACATCATCTGTAAGCACCTCCATCTTGTTGAAGACTATACAAAACAAATTGCTAGAAATCCAAAAGCTCTCTCAGAGATGCACTAGGGAGCCCCATGTAGTAAATGGGGCATGATCTGCTAGAGAAAAAGCAGGAAATGGGAGTCATTTCCAGTAGGTCACTGAGCAGGGAGATGGGGCTAGGCAGAGCAGACACACCTGGGGGCCTTCCAAGACATCTGAAGCCAGCAATCTGTTTGCTATAGAAGATGAGATGATGAGTTCTCAGCATGGCACTTTCAAGGGAAGAGAATAAATAACAACAAGATTGTCAATGCCAGGGACCTCCTTGGAGGCCTAGATCAACACAACATCCAGTCAAGATCTACCAGGCACCAATAAAATAATTGAAAAAAATATATTTTTTAAAAAAAGCAAATACATATTAAATGAGTACTTGAGATGCTATCCTGGGAGAACCTATATAAATGTATAAGAAAATAAACTTTGTGTTATCCTCTTTAGTTGTTTTCAGGACTTTATTTTCTCCTTTTTTCTCAGTTGTATTTTGGTTTCATCTCTGAAATTGTCAGCAGGAATATCTGATTAAGGAAATGAAAATAGTGCACACATTTCCAGATAATATACATAAGCCTAGTAATCCTTTGAATTATTATTACAGTCACATACTCTGATGTTGTCTAATATGTAATGTCCTCTGGGTGGTTTTAGGGAAAGATGTTGGGTAATTTTTCAAAGTAGAAAATTCTTAGATAGAAAAAAAATTATCTAATGAAAATGCATGGTTGGTTAGTGTCAGCCTGTCCTGTCATCTATGTAAATATTGTCCTATTTGTGTTTTTTTCCCAACTAAGTGTAACCTCAAATAACTAAAGTCTAACAAACAGAGTTTATTTTTGAACATTCCAAATTCAACTTTTATGAGAGCCTGTAGAGATTTTGGCAGGAGATCTAGCTGAATTAGATCATCCTAAGAGCATTTGTATTATAAACCAAAAGGAGGACAACAAACAGATGAGAAATGGAACACATCTGCCAGTTTTTCTATCATGAGAGAAATGACCTATTTCCTTCTTCAGTGATAGTGGAAGAACCACAATGAGATTTTGCCACCTAAGTACTCAATGTGTCATGTTAGGAAGTAAAAATGTATTTAGGAAATACATTTCAATCAATCAATCAATGATCATTTATAAGTACCTACTTAATGTGCCATATACCTTGCTAAGTGCTAGAAATTTGCAAAGAATAGCTGGTCTTGCAGGAAAACATATAAGAATAAATTAAGGTTCTGGACAAAACAATTTAACAGTAACTCAGAGATGAGTTTTGAAGACATTCAGAAGGAAGATTCCAAAAGAATGGAGATTTTCAGACAGTATTTTTACTCCCAAGAGGGGCAACCAAAAATATCTAAGTAGAGAGGGAATTGTTTGGTTTTTTATCCATTTGTCAACTTTCTCATCTCTACAAAATATTTATTCAGAATGAACTACAGATGCATTGATGGTATCACAAAAAAAGAATACAAACAAGCCAGTTCTCTCCCTTTGGAAGTCACACGGGACAAAGACCCAGATTAGTGAAAGGAAGCTGAAACACTTTGAGATTTAGCCTCTAGAGAAGCCATCATTAGAGAGGAGGGAGTCAAAAAAGTGAACAATAAGTAAAAAAAAGAAGGGGGTAGAATGGGGAAGAGACTAAAATTACCAAACATCTCAAATGGAAAAAAATATATCAAAAATCTTAAGCACAAGCAGATAAACTAAGAAGGAAAGCATTGAAAGAAGGAAATGTGTCCTCCAGATCAAGGGAAGAAATTCAGGTCTCCATGAATAAATACTGCAAAACAAAGGAAAATGATTCAACACTTGATTAGTTGGAGGACACTGTGAAATTTTAGGAGAATACAGAACATAGAATGGAAACATATTGTTCCAAAATGGTTTAAAAGACAAATGAGAATTGTGAGTACAAAATTTTATGGCTTTTCCAGAAGAAATATTTGACAAAATAGAAAAATCTAAGACCTGTGGTGACAAATATCACCAAAATAACAAAAGTAAACTTAAGGCAACTGTTTGAGAATGCAAATTTTCAGAAATGAAGTACAATCTGGAAGAAGAAAACAAAAGGCAATGACATTAAAAGAAAAAATAATCTTCTCTACTTAAAGCATGTTTATTTTAAGGGCAAGATGAGTGGAAGAATACCATAAGCTATAATGCCTGAACATCACAATGTAAGAAATAATACATGAAAACTGCCTGAAATTTCTGAACATAAGGAAATGCCATTAAAAGAACAAATAGATTACCTCCAGAAAACAAAACAAAACAAAAACAAGACTTCAAATTTCAAGAAACATAGTGATTATATTTAAGAATTTAATTCATAAATAAAAATTTTGCGAGTGACCAAGAAAACCTTTAAAATACAAAGAAAAAGAAATTCAAATAACCCAAGAATATTCTGCACCCATCAGAAAATTCAGGAGAGGATAGAATAATGTATTCCAAAGGGCAATGGGGATCTTCTACCCAGGATGATCTATCCTGAAAATATGAGCTTAACTACAAATAAAATAGATGTTAAATAACAGAGGTGTTAGAAACAATTTTCAAAGGAAAACCAGACCTGAAGAGATTATTTTGCTTCTTGAATATCTCAGAGATCAAAAATATAGGTGAAATTGAATGATTACAGTAGTTAAAGGTAACATCAGTAATAGTGACAGCAGAGGCCAATTAGAGATTTATTTCTATCTATACAAAAGATAGGGTTGGAGGCTAAAGTGAAGTAGAGGAAATAGTGGAGAAATCAGCTTGGGGTATTATAGACAAAACCTTATGACACCCTGCCTATTGGTGAATGAATATTTTTTTATTAAACCTTTTTATTTACAAAGCATATACATGGGTAATTTTTTCCAACATTGACCTTTACATAACCTTTTGTTCCAAATTGCCCCATCCCCTCCCCTATGTGGCAGGTAGTCCAATACATGTTAAATATGTTGGAACACATGTTAGATCCAATATGTGTATACATATTTATACAGTTATCTTGTTGCACAAGAAAAATCAGATCAAAAAAGAAGAAAAAGAAAAACTGAGAAAGAAAGCAAAATTTAAGCAAATAACAGAGAGAGTGAGAGTGCCATGTTGTGTTCCACACTCTGTTCCCATAGTTTTCTCTCTGGGTTTAAATGGCTCTCTCCATCCCTGCAAAAGTGGAACTGGTTTGAATCATCTCAATGTTGAAGAGAACCACATCTGTCAGCATTAATCGTCCTATAGTCTTCTTGTTGCCATGTATAATGATCTGTTCTGTTCATTTGACTTAGCATAAGTTCATATAGGTAGCTCTCACCCTCTCTGAAATCATCCTGCTGGTCATTTCTTACAGAACAATAGTATTGCATAGCATTCATGTACCATAACTTATTCAGCCATTTTCCAATTGATGGACATATACTCAGTTTCCAGTTTCTTGCCACTACAAAGAAGACTGCTACAAACATTTTTGCACAGTGGGTCCCTTTCCCTCCTTTAGGGTCTCTTTGGGATATAATCCCAGTGGAAACACTGCTGGATCAAAGGGTGCACAGTTGATAACTTTTTGAGCACAGTTCCAAATTGCTCTCCAGAACATTTGGATCCATTTACAGTTCAACCAACAATGTATCAGTGTCCCAGTTTTCCCACATCCCTTCCAACATTCGCCATTATCCATGCTTATAATGTCATCTTAGCCAATCTAACAAATGTCTAGTGGTATCTCAGAGTTGTCTTAATTTGTATTTCTCAGATCAATAGTGATTTGGAGCACCTTTTCATGTGGCTACAAATAGTTTCAATTTCTTCATCTTAAAATTGTCTGTTCATATCCTTTGACTATCTATCAATTAGAGAATGGCTTGAACTACTATAAATTTTTTTATATATTTTAGAAATGAGGACTATATCAGATCCTATGGATGTAAAAATGTTTTCCCAGTTCATTGCTTCCCTTCTAATCTTGTCTGCATTAGTTTGTTTGTTAAAAAAAATCTTTTTAATGTAATATAATCAAAATTATCTATTTTATGATGAATAATGATCTCTGGTTCTTCTTTGGTCACAAATTCCTTCCTCCTCCACAAATCTGAGAGGTAAAGTATCCTATGTTCTTCTAGTTTGTTTATAGTATCATTCTTTATGTCTAGATTATGAACCTATTTTGACCTTATCTTGGAATATAGTGTTAAGTGTGGGTCTGTGCCTACTTTCTGTCATATTAGTTTCTAATTTTCTCAGAAGATTTTGTCAAATAGTTAATTCTTATACCAAAAGGTGGGGCCCTTGGGTTTGTCAAATACTAGATTGTTATAGTCATTGGCTATATTGTTCTGTGAACCTAACCTTTTCCACTGATCAGCTTCTCTATTTCTTAGCCAGTATCAAATGGTTTTAATGACCACTGCTTTATAATATAGTTTAAAATCTGGTACAGCTAAGCCAACTTCATGTGCTTTTCTCTTCATTAATTCCTTTGAAATTCTTGACCTTTTGTTCTTCTAGATGAATTTTGTTGTTATTTTTTCTAGTTTAGTAAAATAGTTTCTTGGGAGTTTGATTGGCATAGTACTAAATAAATTAATTAGTTTAGGGAGTATTGTCATCTTTATTATATTAACTCGACCTGTCCATGAGCACTTGATATTTTTCCAATTGCTTATATGTGACTTTTTTTGTGTGGAAAGTGTTTTGTAGTTTTGCTTATATAGTTCCTGACTTTTCTTTGGCAGATAAATTCCCAAATATTTTATATTATTAACAGTTATTTTAAATGGAAGTATCTCTTGCTATTGGATTTTGTTAGTGATGTATAAGAATACTGATGATTTATGTGGATTTATTTTGTATCCTGCAACTTTGCTAAAGTTGTGGATTATTTCCAATAGCTTTTTAGTTGATTCTTTGGGGTTCTCCAAGTATACCATCATATCATCTGCAAATTGTGATCATTTGTTTCCTCATTACCTACTCTAATTCCCTTAATCCCTTTTTCTTCTCTTATTTCCAAAGCTAGCACTTCTAATATAATATTGAATAGCAATGGTGATAGTGGGCAACCTTGTTTCATCCCTGATCTTATTGGAAATGGTTCTACTTTATCTCCATTACATATGATGCTTGCTGGTGGTTTTAAATAGATACTACTTACTATTTTAAGGAAAAGTCCATTTATTTCTATACTCAATGTTTTTTTTTTTTTTTTATTAGAGATGCGTGTTGGACTTTATCAAATGCTTTTTCTGCATCTATTGAGATAATCACATGGTTTTTGTTAATTTGGTTATTGATCATAGTCAATTATGCTAATAGTTTTCCTAATATTGAATCAGTCCTGCAATCCTGGTATAAATCCTGATTGATCATGGGAATTATTCTGGGAATGATTTTCTGTAATCTCTTTGCTAATATTTTATTTAAGATTTTTGCATCAATATTCATTAGGGAAATTGGTCTATAATTTTCTTTTTCTGTTTTCATCCTACCCGGTTCACATTCAGTACCATTTCTATATCATAAAAGGAATTTTGAAGGAGTCCTCCTTTCCTTATTTTTTTCAAATAATTTACATAGTATTGGAGTGAATATTTCTTTAAATATTTGGTAAAATTCACATGTAAATCCATCCAGCCTTGGAGATTTTTCCTTAGGGAATTGATAAATAGCTTGTTCTATTTCTTTTTCTAAAATTGGACTATTTATGTAATTTATTTCCTCTTCTGTTAATCTGGGCAAACTATATTTTTGTAGGTATTCCTCCATTTCACTTAGGTTGTCAAATTCATTGGCATAAAGTTGGGCAAAGTAACGCCTCTTCATTGTAAACTTCATTCAAAGTTTCCTCTTCATTGATGAATAGTTCTCCCTTTTTATTTTTGAGACTAACAATGATTTTTCTCTTTCCTTTTTCTAATCAAAATAACTAAAGGTCTGTCTATTTTGTTGTTTTTTTCATAAAACCAACTTTAGTTTTATTTATTAATTCAATAGTTGTTTTTTTTAGTTTCAATTTTATTAATCTCCCTTTTATTTTTAGAATTTCCAGTTTGTTATTTGATTAAAGGTTTTTAATTTGTTCTTTTTCTAGCTTTTTTAGTTGCAAGCCCAATTTATTTATCTTCTCTTTCTCTATTTCATGCAAGTAAGCATCTAGAAATATGAAATTTCCCTTAATTTCCTCTTTGGCTGCATCCCACAGTTTTTGGTGTGTTCTCTTGTCATTCTCTTGGATGAAATTATTGATTGTGTCTATGGATTTGCTGTTTCACCCATTCATTCTTTAGCATGAGATTATTTAGTTTCCAATTTCTTTTTGGTCTATTTTCCCCTGGCCCTTTATTTAATGTATTTTTTATTGCATCATGAACTGAAAAGGATGCATTTACTATTTCTGCCTTTCTGCATTTGATTTTGAGGTTTTTATGACCTAATATATGGTTCAATTTTTGTATTGGTTCCATGAACTGCCAAGAAGAAAGTATGCTTCTTTTTGTCTCCATTCAATTTTCTCCAAAGATCTATCATGTCTAGTTTTTCTAATATTCTATTTACCTCTTTAACTTCTTTCTTATTTATTTTGTGGTTTGATTTATCTAGTTCTGAGAGAGCAAGGTTAAGACCTCCCACTACTATAATTTTTCTGTCTATTTCTTTTTGCATCTCTTTTAACTTCACCTTTAGGAATTTAGATGTTATACCACTTGGTGCAAATATGTTTAATATTGATATTGCTTCATTATCTATGGTACCCTTTAACAAGATATAATTTCTTTCCTTATCTCTTTTAATTAGATCAATTTTTGCTTGATCTGAGATCAGAATGGCTACTCCTGCTTTTTCTTTTTTACTTCACCTGAAGCATAATAGATTCTCCTCCAGCCCTTTACCTTTACTTTGTATGAATTACTTTGCTTTAATGGGTCTCTTGTAAACAACATATTGTAGGATTCTAGCTTTTAATCCAGGCTGCTACCCACTTAAGTTTTATGGGAGGGTTCGCCCCATTCACATTCACATTTACATTTAAAACTACTAATTCTGTATTTACTGCCATTTTATTAACTCCCATATTATACGTTTCTCTTTCTTTTTCCTTTTTCCCTCCTTCCCAGTATTTTACTAATGAGCACTACTTGCCTCAAGCAGTCCTCCCCCTTTAGAGGCCCTCCCCACTTTTTACACTTTCCCTCTACTATTTCTCTTTTTGCCCTTCTATTTAGCCTACCCCTTCCTTTTCCCCTTTCCCCTCCCACTTTTCTATAAGATGAGAGATATTTCTTGGTGAAACCAAGTATATGTAATATTCTTCCTTTGGGCCAAATATGATGAGAGTAAGATTCACACAATATTCTTCACCCTCCCTTCTTTCTCTCTTACACAATATTAATCACCCTCCCTTCCTTCCCTCAATTATAACAGGTTTTCTTTGCCTCTTCCTGAGATATAATTTCCCTCATTTTACCTCCATTTCCCCCCCCCTTTTTTTTCTGTTACAATCCCCTTTCCATCTCTAGCTTCTTTTTTATATTATAACAGTAAAATCAGATCATACATGTACTCTCAATGTATACCCATACAGAAATATGGTTCTCAAGAGTTTTTTTTTTCTTTTTACCTTTTTATGCTTCTCTTGTGTTTTATATTTGGAGGTCAATTTTTTTGTTTAGCTCTGGTCTTTTCATCAAAAAATAAGTGGAATTCATCAGTTTCATTGAATATCCATCTTCTTCCCTGAAAGAAAATGCTCAGTTTAGCAGGATAATTTATTCTTGGCTGCATTCCATGTTCCTTCACCTTTTAGAATATCAGATTCCAGGCCCTTTGACCCTTTAAAGTGGAAGCTGCTAGGTCCTAAGTAATCCTTATTGTGGCACCTCATTATTTGAATTGTTTCTTTCTGCCTGCTTGTAATATTTTACCTTTGTCCAGTAGTTCTCAAATTTAGCCACAATATTTCCTGAGGTTTTAACTTTGGGGTCTCTCTCAGGAAGCATTCAGTGAATTCTTCCAATGGTTATTTTACCTTCTTTTTCTAAGATATCTGGGCAGTTCTCTTTGGTGATTTCCTGAAAGATAGTGTCTAGGCTCTTTTTTTCATCATGTCTTTCAGGGAGTTCAATAATCCTTAGGTTGTCTCTCCTAGATCTATTTTCCAGGTTGGTTGTTTTCCCTCTTAGGTATTTTGCATTTTTTTTTTGTTTTGCTTGACTAATTCATGTTGTCTCATTAAGTCATTCATTTCCATTTGTTCAATTCTGAATTTTAGTGAATTATTTTTTTCATTGACTTTTTTTTTTACTTCTTTTAGTATTTGTCCAATTGAATTTTTAAATGAGTTGTATCATTCTATGGAATTTTTTTTTTCCGTTTCACAAATTCTGTTTTTAGGGAGTTATTTTCTTTTTTCATTTTACAAATTCTGTTTTTTAAGGAGTTATTTTCTTTCCCTGTTTCACAAATTCTCTTTTTCTGGAAGTTGTTACCTTTTCCATTTTATCAAAACTATCTTTTAATGGATGATATACTTTTCCCATTTCACTGTCTATTTTGTAATGAATTTTCTTCAGGTAGCTTATATTGCCTTCTCCAAACCCTCTTGCAAATTTTTCATTTCCTTTCCCCATTTTTCTTCTAGCTCTCTTTTAAGATTCTTTTTAATTTCTTCTAGGAGAGCCTTGTGTGATGGGGATCAGGTTATATTGCCTTTGGGGGCTTCATCTGGAGACAATCTGCTGTTAATGTCCTCAGGGTTTGAAATCTGTTCTCTTTTGCCATAAAAGCTGTCTATTGTTAGAGTTCTCTTTACTTTTTTACTCAATTTTTTTTTAAGTTAAAGTCTGCCTTTAGGGCAGGGGAGGTTTTCACAGCCACAGCTGTGCTGGGTCAATGCTGATTCATTCCTAGTGCTGGGTGGGTATGACCAAGTCCCATGAGATTCTGGTGTTTTGGGGTTCACTATTGATCTTTTGTTTGTGTTGGATGTTTTATAACTTCTCTGCTGATCTACTGGCTTTCAACCAGGGCAGAATGGCCAACACTACTATAGATTCCTGTAGATTCCTCTCCATAGATTCTCTGCCATGCAGAGTCTGCATCACCCTGCGGAATTAGCATCACCCCGGGACTCTGTACTGTCTGCGCTGGTGTTTTTTGGTCAGCTGTTTGTGTTAGACTGCTTCCCTCCTGTTTCTGATTGAAACAGACCTTTTCTGGTCTATTTCCTCCCATAGATTCTCTGCCATGCTATTCATGCCATACTTCTTGGCAGTACATTCTCTATACTGCTACACGAAGACTGCACTGCTCTGGAACTCTGTACTGTCTATGTTGGCATTTGTACTCAGCTAGTTGCACTGTCTACCTCCTTCCCATTTCCAATTGAAACAGACCTTTTCTGGCAATGTTCAAAACTATTTTCTGCTGATAATTTGTTGCACTCCCAATATTGGTAGGTTCTGTCAGTGCAGAGCTAATTCAGAGCCTGGATTTCATAATTAGTGTGAGGGTTGTAGAGAAGGTCAGAGAGAAACATGTGTCATCTCCTCCATCTTGGTGAATGATTTTTTTTTTTTTTTTGCTTTAGCAAAGTTTCAGGTTATAAAAGAAACTTTCCAAAATGAACTGCATTTCTATAGAATTATAATAAAATACAAAAAAAAAAAAACCAATAGAAAGGAAAACTCCATTCCGAATAACTTAAAAAATGCATTAAACATCTGGAAATCAATCTATTAAAACACACACACACACACACACACACACACACACACACACACACAAAAAAAAAAAAAACTTGTGTGGATGCAATTACAAAGTATTCCTTAAAGAAATTGGTTACTAAAATATATTTAAGAACCACTTAAATAACTGGAAGAATAATCAATGATTGTGGCTAAGTGGTGTCAGTATAATAAACATGACTACTACCAAAATTAATTTATTTTTAATGCTATACCAATTAATCCTTCACCCAAATCTCACCTATAGTTCCAAGAAGCTATATATACATATACAGTGGCCATACTCTAAGAAAAACATGTCACTAACAGGCTAAATCAAGTTGAAGATAACTATAAAGTCTCAGATTTATTGGTGAGTTAGGGAGATGTTTACTCCAACCATGAAAAGACTTTCACCAGCAGAATGGAAAGATGAGAGAGATTTGTTCCAATAGCCATGAAGGCAACTGAAGTGGGCATTGTAGGGAGCTTAGAGCTTGATCAGGCACAGAAAATGCCAGGTTATCCACTGCATTCTGGGCCATCATCAATGATCTTGACTTTTTTCCTGACACTAGACTTTGATGACTCAAGACGAGAGAATGAGGCTGACTACTTTGTGCCATAAATACAATTCAAGGACAATGTCTCTAATCTAATGTCTCTAATGTCTCATCCTTGATGTCATTGGTTCTTTTTGAAAACAAGTGATGAACAATAACCAAAGGTATACTTTCTTTCTAGCTAAAGTACCCTTTAGTACATGACACTTACTAACTCATGAAATAACCTATTCCACAGACTGATGACTAACTTTACATAAATATAGTATACAAAACCAACTACATGGTGAGGTTTGAAATTTAATAGGAAAGGCTTTCCTGCATGAAAATAGACTATTCACTAATATACTTGTCTTTAACATCTGCTTCTTCTAATATGTCCTTTATATCACTGCCAAAATAATTTCCCCAATAATTGAAGTTAATTATTTATCTGATCCAAACCCTCTGGTGATTTCAATGTTATTTACTAAATAAAGCTATACTCCTTTTACCTGACATTTTTGGATCTCCACAATCTGGCCCCAGCCTCCCTTTTCAGCCTTATTTCTCACTGGACTTTTTCTATACCCCATGCTCCAAAATGGACAATTGGTACATATCCTTTCCTACTTCCTTGCCTTTACTCATGCCATGCATATGATTTGGAATGTTCTTCTTTGTGTCTCTGCCTGTTAAAATTTTAACCTATCTTTTAAAGCACAGATCAAATAGCAAACCATGCATTAAACTTTTTCTCATTCTGCTACTCCCAATTGGAAATAATTTTGTAGCACTTTTACTCTTATTTTTATTATAGTTGTTGCTACATCTTATCCATTCCCACAGCACGAAGAGGAAAGATACTTTACTCACTACCTTGGTATCCTGCTTAGCCCATTGTCCATAGTAAATTCTTAGTAATTTTAAAAATGGAATTGAGTTAAGTTGCTCTGAAAGTTCAAAATGCCAGGTAACTTTAAAAAAGTTGCATAGTTTTTCCAATAATGGAGAATCCCACCCAATGAAACAGTACTATGCATGTGTCAGTATAACTATGCTACCCAAGGGGTAGACCGTATAAGAAAGACACACATATGCAGTGAATGTCGTACTCCTTTAATTTCAGCCTTTCTTAAAAGGACTTTTGCTCCTTCAAACTGGTGGCTGCATAGCCACATTCCATCCAAAGGCAAATGCCATAGAAATACAACTTTAACTACAAAAGTGCCTTTAAAAATTGATATGGATGCGTGTTTTTAAGCCAATCAATAAAACATGAATTTCAGCTCTGTTAGAGAATCATCATGTCTTCAGGAAAGAGAAATTTCCCTAAAGAAAAATAGCAGATAATTGTGGTAAGGTTCTAGGCCCCAAAAGTGAGTACTGAGCCTCCCAGCTATGTTGGGTCATTGCTATACTATCTGATAATGTTTCTTTAAAATAGTTCTTATTTCTATCCATTTGCTCTTGCCATGTGAGTTTCCTTGCTCTTGCTCCCTTGTTCTCCCCATTAAAGTTGGGGAGAATCTATTCTCAGCAATACAATTATGTATCACTATTCTGAAAGACTTATGATGAAAAATTCTATCCATATTCAGAGAAAAAACTGATTGTGTCTAAAATTGCAGCATATTCTTTCTCTCCTTTCCTCTCTTCCTCCTTCTTCCTCCTTCCCTCTTTCTTTTCTTCCCTCCCTCTCTCTCTCTCTCTCTCTCTCTCTCTCTCTCTCTCTCTCTCTCTCTCTCTCTCTCTCTCTCTCTCTCTCTCTCCTCTCCTCTCCTCTCCTCTCCTCTCCTCTCCTCTCCTTTCTTCTCCTTTCCTCTCCTTTCCTTCCCTTTTCCTCTTCTTCTCCCTTTCCCTCTTCCTCTCTTCCTCTCTTTCATTTTATTTATCTTGGAGTTTTTTTAGGGGAGAAATCTATATTTTATTTCACAGCATGCTTTTTATGGAAATGTTTTCTGTAACTTTACATGTGCTTTCTTAATGGGGGAGTGGGGATAAAAGAGAGAATCTAGAGAGAATACATTTCACCAAATGTCTAAATTGTTTTAAATCTAACTAGGGAAAAATAAATATATTAAATAAAATTAATTAATTTGAAAATTTTGAAGCCCCAATGATATCTTTTAAATGAAATTTTCTAGATAGCCCCCTTACTATTGTATTTAACTATGATGTGTTTACTTCTATTTATGCTTTATCTACTTTTATATGCATTATTATTTACCCAATTTGAATTTAACTCCTTAAGAGTAAATTTATTTCAACCATTGTATTTGCATCTTCATTGGCAGTATTATCACATCATTGCTTGTGTTCTCCTTGACAAAATACTTTGTGCTAAAATACTTTGTATTTATTAATTTAATATTTATTTTGTACCTATATACATATGTGTTGTTATTTTTTTTTAGTCACATCCAAATTTTGTGACCTCCTTTAGGGTTTTCTTGACAAAGATACTGAAGTGGTTTGCTACTTCTCCAACTCATTTTACAGATAAAGAAACTGAGGCAAATAAGATCAAGACTTACCCAGGGTCACACAGCTAATATGCAAAGTAGAACTGGAACTCAGGTCTTCCTGAATCAAGGCACAACACTGTCTATTGAACTACCTAGCTGCCAACACACACATTTATAATATACATTCATATAATATATACATATACATATATGTATATATATATCTACTTACAAACACATATATACTTGTTGTCTTTCCCATTAGATTGTAAGCACCTAGAAAATAAGGAGTGTTTAACTCTTTGTGTTTGAATCTCTAACATGCAGCAGAGTGCCTGGTACAGAATATGTACAGAATACAGAATATTAATGATTATTGATAGTTAGATTTATAATATAAGTTCTAACTGTTTATTATCCACTCTTACTGTAGCATTGAGTAGACAATAGAAAAAGGAACAGATAAATTTTGGTGGTAGTAGAAAGACATAGAGTAAGAAAAAAATGAAAATATTCACTAATAATGATATAATGCTTTAAGGTGGGACTTTACATATATCATCAATATCATCATCAGTTAGAGTTCTATTACATCACCAAAGAGTCATTAATCAAATGGCTGAGTCACACAGATTTGTTTACAGGACCAAATCATTCCATCAAAAATTGTAAAAAAAGGTATTGTTTAAGAAAGCTAATCTTATTGAGTGAATTATGTGAAGAAATGGTAGAAATTGTGTAACATATCATTGCAGGTTGTAAAATATAGCACTTACTCCAAAATGAAAAAAATCATGATCAGATGTTTATCATTATACATGAGAAGCTTGTTATCTTTCCTGAATTAAGAGATGACAAATCACCATATTACAAATATAAACCTCAAACCAACCAACGAAATCCTGGAAGGAGAGGATTACCACAAATAAATATTGCCCACAATTTCCTGTACATAATATTGCTCTATAAAATTTTAAGAACATTTTAATAGATGGCGCAATCTATAATATTCATAATCTCCAAATTATGTGGAATGAAAAGAATTCAAAATATAAAGGCCAAGTAGAAAAAACAAAGCCATGCTGGAGAAAAATGAAGCCTGCATCACCACCATCACTCTGTCTGCTAATAGAGCTATCTTAAGTGAGCCCTCAGAAAATAAGCATACAAACTAATTTGTATTGCATTAACAAAAGCAGTTATTTTATTCACCTGTGCAGCAGTCTATAGAACATTAAAACTACCAAGAGATAATAACAGGATAGTGACTTATTTGAGGATATTTTTATGTGAACATCAAAAAGATTAAATAATGATCATAATAATAGAAAAAGTAGCAGTAGGTACTGTGGGATCATTGGCAGAGAGATGGACTCAGAAGCAGAAAGACCTGTGTTCAAGTTCCACTTCTCTACACATACTAGCTGTGTGAACTTTGGTAGGTGGGTCACAACTTCTGAGTACTTCCAGAAACTTTCTGAGACTATTTTTGTGGAGCAGTTGCTGATCTCTTTTTGAGAGGTATGCCCTCACCTCTGATATTTCTGGGCCAATTTTTTTGGACCATCCTTCCAAAAAAATGTTTTATGGCTTTGTAGCACTTATTCTTATGTTCTATTTGTTCCCTATTGACTATGTAAAATAGATAGCAAAAATATTTTATTCTTGTTTTACATATAAAGAAAATGAGGCAGAGAACTTGGTTGTCTTGGCCAATGTCAGGCAGATCCCTGAACTTGACTCTAAGTCAAATACTCTTTTTGATTCACAACCTTCCTCATTCCATTCCATATTGTATCCTAAACTTTTTCAGATGCAATTTATCCTTTGGAAATGCCTACAAGTATCTGAAATCATCCAAATTGATGAGCTAGGCAATTCAAACTGCTCCAATTAACTCTCTCTCCCTTTGCTACTGCATTTAGCACTAAAGACCTAACTGAAAATTCCCAGATGGGTGTCATTTAATCTCTTTTTTTTTAAACATAGAATTTGATTCAGTTCTTGGAATGTCAGTCATAGAGATGTGTAAAACAGAGGGACTGGAAGTCTCCTGAGGCAAGGGAAAGGGTGATTCAAGTAACTGAGCCAGAATTATGTAAAACATTTGATGAAGGCCTCTGTGACTTGTAGCAAAACTTTGCAGAATTCTCATTTTAAGGATGTGTGCTATATAATGTGTTAGTTTTGTGAACACATTTGTGAATGTCAGGATTCTCTCTAGGCTCATAAGAGACCAGACCATCTTCTTCCCTTCCAGAGGGAAGTATGACCTGACATTGTACTCAAGAAATCCCTGAATGTGTTCACTGTGCAATTATAGTACTTCTTCATCGGGAGGATTGCTGAAAGATGGTAAATTTCATATTCTGTAGTCTCTGCAGGATACAAATGGTAATTGTCAAGTTCATGACTTTCTCAAACCTTAGACTTAGGCTACAAAAATAAAGGGGTTCCAGATAATTTTATTCCCCCATTTTTAGACAGTTCTCTCTTCCTAAGGAAAGTCGTTCTCTTAACTGGTATAGGTAAAAGTAATATTATCTTGTAGAGCATAGTAGAAAGTTAGGATGTCATACATTACCATTATATATTAAGAAGTGCTTCTAGGAGACATAAAAACAAGGTCTTACAGTTTATTTGAGCACCTTGTTCTTTCTTGCTACTCAAATGGATAAAATCTCACTAAAAATTAAAAAAAAAGTTCTATTGCTTATAGTTACTTACTTTTGTCATCAGGGCAGCTGGGTGATGCAGTAGTTAGAGTGTCAGCCCTGGGATCCAAGAGGTTATTTATTGTTGTTTAGTCCTTTCAGTAGTGTCCCCAGTGACCTCATTTGGAATTTTCTTGGCAAAGATATTAGAATAGTTTGCTGCTTCATTCTCCAATTCATTTTACAAATGAGGAAACTGAAGCAAACTGGGTTAAGTGACTTGCTCAGGGTCATATAGCTAGTAAGTGTTTGAGGTTGGAAGAACTCAGTTCTTCCTGATTTGAAGTCAAGAACTTTACACATTGTGCCATCTAGCTGCCTTAGTTAGTGCTGCTGCTGCTAGTACTACTACTATTACTACTTCTACCCCTACTACCACTGCTACTATTACCACTACTATTACTACTACTAGTAGTAGTTTACTATTATTTCTGCAACTACTATTCCTACTCCTACTTACCCCTCCTGCTCCTCCACCATCACCACTACTACTTTTGCTAGTACTACTTCTACCCATAGTAGTACTATTACCACTAGTATTTCTTTTATTACTACTATTGCTATTTCTATTAGTACTGCTACTAATATTACTATTACTTCTACAACTTCTCCTCTTTACTCCCCCTGTTCCCTTCTTTCTCTTTCTTCAATAACTACTGCTGTGATAACTGCTGCTACTGCTACTACTATTTGTAATCAATGAGAGTCAGATATGACACATACACATAATAGCTAATACATAAAACATTGTCTGATGAATGTATAGTTGCATAGTCAAAGTGCCATATGAAGTTGAAGGTAAAAGAAGATATTTTCTAAGAGCATGCTCTTTTCCTTTTCTTGCCCCTAAAAAAGCTTACTAATATTGTATGGAAGCGGAGGGGTCTGAGAAACCTTGATATAGTCAATAATACCTTGAATTGAAATTTGAAGGAAGGGCACAGGCAAACTTGAGGTTTCAAGTAGAAAATTGTAGAGCATATTTTGAGAATCCCAAATTGTCCATATTGCTGGAGTGTAACTAAAAATATGTGAAAAGTAGATGGGGGTAAATCATGGAGGGCTTGAAATGTTAAATGAGCCATTTTGGACTTTCTTTGATTTAAGTGTTTTGAGCAATAGTCAAATGAAAAAGAAAACTTGCACAAAGAGAAATTGTTTTTTTCATTTTATTCCCTTCCCTTTTGGGGAGGGATATTTATGTATGCCTTCAATAAAAACGAGAACTAGCAATACTACTATTAGGATATTCTTTGAAACATTCTTTTTTTAGTTTTGTTCTCATAACAGAGTTCTACTGTAGTTATCAGATATGAATAAACAATTGATTGGATTCCAAAATTCATTTTTTAAAATAAATAACCCTTAGGAATATCGCAATTGCCATTTGTGAATGAAAGATAGAGATATGATCTTGACATGACACACTGATTTAGTTTCCAAAACAGTAACTTTGCTAAATAAATCAATTCAGCATTCATTGTTATTTATAAATGCAAATCTGGTTTTCATTAGAGCAAGACAGAAAGAAAGTTAATAACCTCATCAGAAACAGAACCCTTATCCATACTGAAATTGACATTCAATTTATCAGGTGACCCAACTTCTACTGTGGACCAAGAGATTAGAATGTATTTCCCAAAATATCTCATATTTATATATTACGTTAAGGTTAACAAAGTGCTTTCCTTATAGCAAAATAGCAAGTTTGGAGATAAAACTTAAAGCTGTCAAGTGATTTAACTAGTCATAGTTATTAAGTATAAAAGCCATGATGTAAGCCCACATTATTCCTAATTCCTTGTGTAGACAGTTTGCAAAGCATCATGATCATTCTCTAATATTTTTTATAGGTAAAATGCATCAAGACATGATATTCCATGTGTCTGAACATGGAATCTTTTCAGAAGTGAGTCATTCACTGGGCTTCCCTCTAACATCTTATTTTCTGGATTCAATGGTGGTTTATTATAGGAGAAAAATGACAAAGGTAGGAGAAATGGTAGCCTAAGTTTTTCTGACCATGCGTTTCAATAGTTCCAAAATCAGTAGTTTTAGATACGTTTAGCTTCCTGAATCAAAGAATGGAATTCAATATGTATTTTGGATTTCTCTTGTAATTTCATAGTTTTACCATATCTTAGAGCCAAACTTGAATGAGAATCTTCCCTACTACTAACAGAAAAAATTGGTTGTTCAGCCTGTGCTTGAAGTGAAGGAAAAGCTACTACATTCTGAAGTTACACATTCCACTTTTGGATAGCACTAATTCAGGGGTTCTTAACCTAGGGTCTACAGAAAGATTTTAGGAAGTCTATGAACTTGGATATGAAAGAATTACATATTAATTTCAATATAATTTATTTCCTTTGTAATTCTATGTATTTAATTTATATGTCAAAAAACCTTTTTCCCCTAAAATATGTTCTTCACCAGACTGGCAAAGGGCTCCAATCCTTGCTCTATTTATTTGAAAGTTTTACCTTGCATAAAAAGTAAATCAATTTAGTTGCAACTTCCCACAGATTTCTCCTAGTTTGTCGCTTTAGGGTAAAGTAGGAAAAAAATACTTCATCTTTCAAGAGACAATTCATATACTTGAGGAAAGTTTACATGTTTCCTTTCACCTAAGTCTCCTCTAGACAAAATATATCTATTTTGTTTAAGTGATTTTTATATGGTATGAATTCAAACTCTTCCCTCTGTATATCTCCAGCTTGCAATTTCCTGCCTATAAAATAGCACCTATAACTGAAGGCAATACTCCAGAAATTATTTTACTCGGAAATGTTCCAGTGAGACTTTCACTCATTTATTCTTTGATTCTGGAACTTTCTAAATGGAATCTGGTAAGCTTAACAATGTCACTCCATTGACTCATTTTGAACCTGTGATCCACTAAGACTTTGATTTCTTTTTCAGTTGTACTTCTAAGTAGCCACCCCTCCCCCATCCATGCTTTCAAATTTGGTTGTGTTGAATTTAACTGCAAGATGTTACCTTCATTCTTATTTAATTTCATCTCACTGAATTTGAACCAGTGTTCTAACCTGACAGGCCTTTTTTGAATCTCTTCTTCAATGTGTTTCACTATCCCTACCAGATTGGAGTCTTTTGTAAATCTAATGTACTTTCCATCAATGCTTTCATATAAGTCATTGATTTAGGGGAAAAAAAGAGTTGAACACCACAGAGATAAACACAGTGTCTTGGAGAACCCAGTGAGAGACAGACTTCCAGGCTGATATTAAAATATTAATGACTACTTCTGGGGCCAGCCTTTTGACAAGTTCCAAAGCCACTAATTGCCATTTATATCCTTATATTTAATTATATGAACATTGTTTCATCTTTTCCATGAGAAGTCCACAAGACAATCATGCTAGATAATACACCTTTGGAGCAGAAATGACTAAATAGGCAGATCTATGTCTTTAAAAGCCTTTCTACTGACTTTATACACCATCATTTGAGTTTAGAATTTTTGAGAGTTAAAAAGAATGTTGGAGTTCATCTAGTCTACTGAGTGTTCCAAATGTAGTGTTCTCAGAAGCAAGAACTACTAAGAGGGGCCAAATATTAGGTCTTAAATTTATCTTAGGGTGAATCACTTCATTGGCTCAATGGCTACTTGAGAGCAACTGAGGACCTAGGATTAGGGGATTCCTGAAAGAAGTGACAGTATAACAAAAACTGAAGAGAATTTTGGGGCCATAAAATCTTGAATTTACTACTGGAAGGGATATCAGAGATCATCTCCAGGGGTTCTTAATGTATGGACTGTGAACTTGATTTTTAAAATATTTTGGTAACTATATTTCAAGATAATTGATTTCCTTTTGTTGGGGGTTGAGGTCCCTTTAAGATTCCTTTCTAATTGCCCAACTCATGGCTGACCTTGATTCACAAATCCTGGTCAAAGGCACCCTTTGAATATCTGGGCCCAGCCCCACTATCAGCTCAGCTTCCCCCAGCCCTCACCTGATCTGAGCTAATTGAAAAGCCCGCCGAGAACTTAGGGGTACCACCCATCATCTTCTAGGTATAAAAAGGGCCAAGCCGAAGCCCTCTTTGCAGGATCCCTCCCAGCCAACACATGGTATCCTTCCAGCCATGTAAGGGTTCCTGCCCACCCAGCAGGCCTCTGGCCCTGGCGTCTTTCTAAGTGAGCTTTATTTCCAATTTCTACAATAAACCTTTTATTTATCAATCTAGGTTTTCGGGCCTGTAAATTCATTTTATAGGGGACACAGCGCCTCATGGGATTATTTTATTATCTATGCGCCGAGAAATGGGGTTCCCCCTTTCCTTTCCCTCATTACTTTGTAATCTTCTATATTCTATTTATTTATTTTATTCATTTAAAAACATGATTCTTAGAAGAGTTTTAGAGATATTCCTAAACTACCCAAGGATTTCATGAGACAAATGAAAAGGTTAACAATACTTAATCCAATCCAACATCCTAATTTTACAGATGAAGAAACTGTACTTAAAAATGCAACTTCGCCTACATCACAATTTTACTGAGAGCTGGCCCTATTTGGAAGTTTCAGACCAAACTTTGTTCCAAGAAACTGCTATTTGTTTTATAAAATATAAAACATTCTCTCTGAGGGAAGATCATAGCCATATAGAATTTAGCAGATAAATCCTAAGGAGTTGCCCAAGGCAATAGTGGCCTGCCTTTGAATCAGATTAAAATATAATTGGGAAATATTTAACAAAAGAAAAAATTCAACATAATATAGATAACAATCATAAGTGGTTTTCCAAATCAATATGCTGTCCCA
The DNA here is from genome assembly GCF_048593235.1 of Sminthopsis crassicaudata. NCBI lineage: Eukaryota > Metazoa > Chordata > Mammalia > Dasyuromorphia > Dasyuridae > Sminthopsis > Sminthopsis crassicaudata. The sequence continues at coordinate 407,967,144 of NC_133618.1, read as the reverse complement.
ATAGGGACCCATATATAGGGAGTGATGCTGTTTATTTGCTACCAGATTCTTGTTGCCTGTTGTTTTTCAAAGAGGATCAATGACATCAGGAGGGTGATGTCTTGACTTGCAAGTGATTTAGATTTAAGAAAGGCAGAGCTCTGCAAAGCCATCAACTTCACTCTCTCCTCCAGAGTCATTTAAATTTAGTGTCAAGACTTAGGTCAGGACAATTGGTGATGGCCCCTATGCAGTGGGAGACATTGGCCTTTTGAAGCTAAGGTCTTTCCTGGGACTCAATTTGTCTGAGGCAATGCCCACTTATTAGATAAAAGCTAGGTAAGAAGTGTGGTTAAAGATAACCTAGTTTGCCTTTATAATCAATCTACAAGGGAAAGATCCTAGAGTTTAGGACCAGAACAAAAAGAATTGCTATATAAACAAAGTCTAAGCCATCAAAAAAAAACAAACAATGAGCAAATGAGGCTTGGGTTAACCTATTATTGACCAATCAGGGAGAGCCAGGGTGATTTAAAGTCATAGTCAAGTAGCTCTATTTTCCAAAGCTTTAATTCAAGAAATAAATCAAATAAGACAAAAGAATTAATTATTCCAGATTTTGAAGGGGAAATGAGACAACAAATAAATCCCAATATAACTTGTACAGTATCAGCAATCAAAATTAATATTCTTTTGCACAGAACAACTACACATGAAAGATATGACTCCTCTACATGTACAAAGAGAGAAAAGACAGCTACTATAACTAGTCAGAGAAAAAAAATTGAATTTGTCTGATTCCAAGCTCAACATCCTCTCTATCATTTCAGATTGCCTTATATAGTTTTTCTACTTTTCCTTAAAGAGTACTTTCAATGAGCCAATGCCAGGCTTACCTGGGCAACTGTCCAAAGCAGCTAGTACCACCAGGTAGTAAGAGTACAGCCTTCAGCATGAACACATGACTTCTTGAGACAGAGGGAATACTGACCTCATCCCAGTATGCCATATTAACTGGATTTCACTTTTATCCCACTTGAAAGATTCAGTGATCTTGTTTGTCAGGACCAAAGAAGAAGGGAACTTGAGGTCCCAAGAGTTTTAGGGTGTTTACAGGCAAGCTTTTAGATTTATTTGCCATTATCTTCCTTGCACTTGTGTGATCTTTTTTTCTCTCTTGATTTTATATTGCTACTTTCAGCTTAATTTGTCCCAGTTCTAAGAGGATTACGCTTTTAGTACCATCCTTGTGATGATTAATGTGTACTAATTGTTTTACCTTTGAATCAGAAAGCTTTGGAGCTGTCTAGGCAAAATCTCCCTTTTTGTAGGAGGCAGTGCTGATGAGCTAGAGTCCCAGTGGTATCTCCATTCTGCTTCAGGTTGATGCAAGAAGAAAGATTAAAGACACTATGTTAAAGTGGTTTCCTTTTTGATTGCTCCCTGATGGCGGCTATGTTGTCCCAAACATTGTATTAGCTATTCTGGTGGCTTAAAAAATAGAATCAGTCTTGGCAGTTAAAGAGGCCTTAATGAGAATCTTCACTGCTACAAGGCTTGCTTTTGTCATATTATAGGAAGCACAGTTGCAATTTGTCACTGATTTTCACTCCTGTTGTCTGTCTTGGCCAAGAAACCAGGGGCTGAATGGGCAATGTAAATCAAATTCCCCTTGGCCTACTGATTTACATGTGGGTAAGGTGCCAGAGGGCCAGAGATGGGGGGGTAAGGTTGGAGTGGAGGTCCAATCCATTGAACGTTGATTTATCTTGGGTTATGCCTCTGCTGGGGAGGAAAAGAGAGACTTGTTTCTTCAAACCTCCAGGCCATGCATTATACCTTCAGAGCCATGCAAATGCTTTTTTGTGTCTTTAGAGGACAGGTTTAAATTTGCCTCAAAAACGTCCAATTTGTCCTTTGATATCCCTTTCAAATTATATACCAAATACTCATGCAGACTGCTTACATTTATGAGAACAGCCTTACCCAAGATTTTTGTCCCATTGTTTTAATTACTTCACCTCAGTAAAAATGTGTCACTAAATATCCCTGAGACATATTAGTCTATGAGGAAGATGGTCTTTATTTGAATTGAGAGGAATTACCACAAAACAAAAAAAGTATAACAAATATTTATTTAGTGAGTGTTTATTATCTGGCTATTCTGTGCAAGGAGCTATAGAGAACACAAAGGAAAAATAACTATATATTAATAAACTCTTCATTCCACTCTCTCCCATAAATTATTCTCAAATGGAAATATCCTTACTATGACTAAACTGAACAGTATCTAATAGGTAACAATTCTCTTAAATTAACTATTTTAGTGAAAAAAAGAACAATACTTATTATGAGAAAAATGAATATTGTTTGCTGATTTTTAGAAAACAACTGCTGGGTGAACTTGAGAAAGGCAAGAATTTTAAAATGCCATTTACAAAGTGTGAGTGATCAAAATTTAAATCTAGTTATATGTTTCCCTTTGTACATGCAATGTTTTGGATGAGATTAATAACAGCTCAATCAGATAGCTAATCAATAACATTGCGTTGTTATGACCCAAACACTGTTCCCAATATCTGTCAAGATCACAAAAATGAAGTGAAATAATACCTTCTATCAAGGAGTTTATAATATAATAAGCAAGGTAAGAAATATATAGATAGAAGATAGTAATATATGTAGATAGATATCAATGTGGAATACACAAAAAGAGAATCAATAGCAATAAATACAAGGTAGTTAATAAAAAGTAATTAGAGAAGGAGGACACTAGCTAGCAGTTGGCTAGAATTAAGAAGTATTGTCATAAATCAAGGATTCATGAAAGAGGTTGTACTTGAACTGCATCTTGAAGGAAGAGACGAATTCTCTGGGGTAGAGGTGAAAAAGGAGTGAATTTCAGGTATGGGGAATAACCAGTACAGAAACACAGAGATGGAATATTGTGCGCAGATCGGAAAGAAGGTCAGTCTGACTAGAATGCAAAGTACAAGAAGGACAATAATGCACAACAAGGCTAAAAGGATATGTTTGGGCCATCTTGGGAAGGGCTTTAAAATTCAAACAGAGATATTTATATTTTATTATAGTATCAATAGATATTTAGTGGAGCATGTAAAGTAGGGGATAATATAATCAAACCTATGCTTTGGCAGCTATATAGAGTATGATTATTGTTCAGTCAGATCCAATTCTTTTGGGGCCCATTTCAGTATTTTTTTGGGACAAGGATACATTTTCTTCTCCAGATCACTTTGCAAATGAGGAAAATGAGACAAAATGGGCTAAGGACTGGCCCAGACTCATATAGATAGTAAGTATAAAAGGCTGAATTTGTGTTCAGGTCTTCCTAATGGCCTGGCACTCTATCTACAGCACCAACTAGCTAGCCCATGGAATATGAAGCAGAATATAAAGTCTGAAAGAAAGGAAAGTAACTAGGAGACTGTTGAAAAAATCTAGGTCAGAGGTGATGGCAGCCTAAGGGGATAGATATGAGAAATGTGGAGGAAGTAGCTGGATTTGTCAAATTCTTGGATATGTATAGTAAAGGAGAAAAAGAGGTCTAGGTTAATGACAAGGTTATGAGCCTGGGACATTAGAATAACAAAAAGTTTGAAATAGGGAAAGGTTTGGGGGCAAAGATAATGAGTTCTGTTTTAAACATGTTGACTTTGAGATGTATCCAAGACATCCAGGCAATTGAAGATGACTAAAGCTTGGGAAAGAATCTAAGGTTGGACATAGTCAATTCAATAAACTTTATGCACTTATTCTGTACTAGGTGCTGTGCTAAGCACTGGGAATATAAATAAGAAGAGTAATGACTATTCCTGCCCTCAAGGAACTTATGATATAGTGGGGAAATACTATGTATAAAAGTTAGCTGGAAGGAATAGGGCAGAAGAAGATCAGTGCTCTATGGAATTGAAACCCAGCAGATATGCAGATAGAAAGTGGAATAAGTTGGAAGTCCAATCTCTGCTCTCTACAAAGGAAAATTTTGGGAGAAGTTTAGTATTCTGACCTTCAGTCAGAGAGGAGAGGAAGCTGAGGTAGATAATATGCAAAGTTTGACATAATAACCTTGTAATGAAATAGGAAATGAATAGCTTATTCTTGGAATGGCATTGGGCTTTATGTTATCTTCAAAGAGATTATAAATAAATAAATACTCCTTATATGTTGATGAGGTCACTGAAAAAGAGAACACAGAGAGAGAGGCAAAAAAAAAAGAGAGAGACAGAGACAGAAAAAGAGGGAGAGACAGACAGAGACAGAAACAGAAGATGAAAGTATATGTATAGGGTAAAAAGGATCAAGAACAGAATTTGGAGAGTGTCCAAAACCCAGTTAAATTCAGGGGTTCTCAAACTACAGGCAGCAGGCCAGATGCAGCCTGCTGAGGACGTTTATGCAGCCCGCGGGTTATGGCAAATGGGCTGAGAGGCGGAGATAGAGTGTGAGGTTTTGTTTTTACTCTAGTCCGGCCCTCCCACAGTCTGAGGGACAGTGAACTGGGCCCCTATTTTAAAAGTTTGAGGACCACTTGACTGATGTCTTGTCGGGATTCGTTGTTGACTAATTTAATTTAATTTAAACTAATTTATCAATTTAGGTGAAATAATCAACCAGATTGATACAAGGGGAAACATACAATGAAGAAACATATCCTTACTGCATTTGGATTGTTCTTCAATAATACAGAAGTCAACAATAGCTAAGGAGTTGTGAAATATAACGAAAAGGACACTAGACTTGAGTTCATAAGGCCTGTAGATGAGTCCTCTCTCTACTACTTACCCATTGTCTAAAATTGAGAAAAATCAATCAATTTTTTTTAGTCTTGGTTTTCTCATTTGTAAGATGAGAAAAGTAAGATTCTTATAAAATTGAATAAATGATATATATAAAGCACTCCAAGAAAACACATGTGTAATACATGAAAGTGTATTCTATAAATTAATGTGCTTAAATTCATATACAATGCCTTACAAATGGTAGGTGCTTATCTCTTAATTGCCAAAATCAGATTGTCTTTTTTCAGTCTTTATTCTTCTTGACCAGTCTGCAAAATTTGGTATTTGAATTCCCTCTTCCTGCATGCTATTCCTTCACTAACTGTTACACCACTGAATGTTCTTCTATTTATCCAATCATTCCTTCTTAATCTTTTTAGTGGACTGAAATATCCTACCCCCAGTTCTAGGTGCAGCACAAGGTCTTCTTACCTCTCATATATGTAGTTATTGAAAACATAGAGAAAACTCCTATATCTATATATCCAGTCGTGGTGCCTTTTCAGAGCTCTAGTTAAGTTTTACCAGTGATTTATCTGACATTTCAAAATGGATATTCCCAAGCACCTCAAAGTCAAAATGTCTAAAAGAGAATTCAGTATTTTTCCTTTCCTACCATCTTTTGTAACTTCCCTATTTCTGTCAAAGATACTAATTATTGATCCTTCTAGTTACCAAGGTTCATAATCTCAAAGTCCTTCTCAGCTCCAAGTACTTAAAATACATTATTTAGAGGCAGCTAGCTGGGTCAATGCATAAAGTGTTTGGCTAAGAGTCAAGAAAACCTGAGTTCAAATCCAGCCTTAGATACTTACAAACTATGATCATGGGCAAGTGGATTAATCTCTGTTTGCCTTAATCCATGGAGAAAAAAATGGCAAATCACTCAGTATTTCTGCTTAAAAAAAATCCCATATAAGGTCACAAAGAATTGGAGACGACTGACTGACTAAACAAAAACAACATAGTCCATATAATGTGCTGGATGCTGGGGACATAAATACACAAGTGAAAACATTTTCTTCCCTCAAGGAGTTTGTGTTTTACTGGGGGAGTGTATGCTACATATTCATAGATACATACATAGAGACATAAAATATAAATAAATATGCAATGACAGAAGTGTGGCTAACCTTTAGGAAACTCAGGAAAGGTGCTATACTTATGACTGTTGTAGAATAGTAATTCTGGTGGTAGTAGTTGTTGGAAGTAGTAGTAGTAGCAGTAGTAAATAGTGGTGCTGGTGACAGGAGAAGAAAGAAAAGCAGCAGCAGCTGCAATAGTAATAGTAGTAGTGGTAAGAATGTTAGCAGTAGTAGGGGAGAAATAGTAATTGTAGTAATAATGATAGTAGTTATAGGAATAGTAGTAATAGAGATGGTAGTCAGTAACACTAGTCATAACACTACCACTACTACTAACATTCCTCTTCCTAAATCATTTAAAGATTGCAAAGTAATTTTGAAATACTATTTCACTTGCTCTTCATAGCAATCCTGAAAAGTAGATGCTATTATTATCCCCTTTAAGAGGTGAAAAAACTGAGGTAAATAGAGGTCAATTGACATGCTTATGTTCACATAGTTTCTGAGGCTAGATTGGAACCCAAGTCTTAGTGACTTCCAGGTCCAGTACCCTATTCATTGCAAACTCTGGCTGCTTTAAGGAATATCTCTCTCTTCAGTTTCTTACATCTGCACCTTCTGATCCTCTGTTCCTTGTCCTCTTGACTTTTTTTTTATCTATGACACCCTTCAAAATGACTTCACATTTATTTTGTATATATCTCATATTTACTGATAGGAATACCTGTTGTTTCCCTTACAGAAATAGATTATAATCTCCTCAAGGAAAATAACTGTTTCATTTTATAATTCTAGTGTCTAGTATAATATCTATTACATAGTGAGTCTTTAATAAATGTTTGAAGTGTACTTGATTGAATGATTGACAAGGATAGAATCATAAAACAGGAAGTTATCTGTTCCAATTCATACCTAACTAGTAAGAATCACAAATAATAGTAATAGCATATCTATATGATGTTTTAAGATTTGCAAGTGCTTTCTTTGTGACATATTTGTAAGTTAGGTAATACAGGAATTAGTACCTCAATTTCCCATTAAAGGAAATTGAGGTTTTGAGAGGTTCATTGTCTTGCTTCTAATTTTGTAATTATGTGTGGTAAAAATTAAACTTAGTTTATTTCTTTCTGGATGAAATATAGCTGTCATTGCAACTCAATATCCTTTCCAGTATCAACAATGGGTCACATAGCTTTTGGAGGAAATCACTAGGTAATAAAGCTCCCCTACACCCAATGCAGACTTTTTCACTTTGGGAGAGCTCTAATTGATAGGAGAGCTTTGCTTATTTAAAAAAAAAAAAAAAAAAAAAAAAAAAAAAAAAAAAAAAAAAGTGACATCTGCCTCTGCAAGATGTCCCTTTTGCTCCCAGGTCTGCCATCAGGGTCCAAGCCATTTTTACTCTTCTTCCTCATAACCTTTCAAATACTTGAAAACAGATAGCTACTTTGTCACCCCTAAATATTCTAACCAGGTTGAGCAGCCCTAATTTCTTATGCTTATCTTCTTTTGGTATGTTTTCCAGTCTCTTTACAATTTAGGTCATTCTCTTCTGGAAATTCTCCAGCTTATCAATGTGCTTCCTAAAATATGGTGCACATTTTTGTGGCAGAAAAGAATTGGAAGTAAAGTAGATGAACATTGATTGGGGGAAACGACTAGACAAACTGAATTATTCATAGATTTCATGAATAAATGGAATATTATTATGCTGTCAATCAATAAGCATTTATTAAGCTCTTACTATGAGCCAAGTATAATTCTTGGAATTACAAAGAAAGGCAAAAAATGGTTCCTGTCTTCAAGCATCTCATATTCCAATGGGGGAGACAACATGCAAACAATTATGTACATACAAGAGATGTAGATTATGAAGGGGAAATAATCTTGCAGAAACCTTTAGATTTGTTGTGAATTTTCAAGAAAACCAGGGAAGTCAGAAGGTAGAACATTCCCAAATGGTGAACAAAACTAACTCAAAAGTATGGAAGATTATATACCAATTTCTCTACATTATAGTGTATCTGGAAGGGAGTGAAGTTTAAGAAGCTTGGAGAGTTATAAAGCAGCCAAATTTTGAAGGGCTTTAAAAGTGAAACAATGGATTTTATTTTGGATCTTGAATGCAATAGGGTATCATTTGTATTTATTAAGGGAGAGAAGGGGACTGAAGGGCAGAGGAGAATTAGTATGATCAAAACTGTATATTAGGGAGGTCATTTTGGAAACATAGGAGAATGGATAGGAATAAAGATAGACTTGAGATCAACCAGAAAGTTTTTATAATAAGAAATGATAAGAATTAGAATTCAGAATAAACATGGGAAATTTCCCTCAACAGAAAAAAAAAAAGAAAGATGGAAGATATGATTTTTTTTCTTTAGTCATGTTAGTTTTAGGTGCCTAAAAAATAACCATTTTGAAATTTCTGATAGTCAGTCAGTGATATTATACTGATGGTCAAGAAAGAGTGGAGCCAAGACAGCACATTACAAGGAGTATTCAATTCAAACTCTCCCAACACTCGTCTCCAAACAACTTTAAAATAATGTGTAAAAATGAATTCTGGAGCAGCGATAGTCAGCAAAAGGCAGGGGTTAGATATTTTTCCAGCCCAAGGAAATTTAAGAATAAGGAAAAAAGATCTCAGGTAGGGACTGGTCAAGGAACACAGTGTGACAGAGACACCAACTGTGGACATTGGGGACTGTGATAGCAGCAACAACAGTTTCAATAGTTCCTACCACTCAAAGAAGATAAAGGAATTGGACATCTGATCAAAAAGATATAACAGGGGATCCTTTTGGTAAATCTGGGTGAAGCTCTGGGCACTGTTTGGCATCTCTATTGCTCATTACTAAGTTCTGGGTCACAATTCCAGGATGGAAAGGAGTGATGGTACTTGTGGCTACAAGAGAGTAGTTAAGGAAATTAATAGTTATGAAAAAAATATCAGGGCAAAAACCTGATGTTTGTAACAGTGCGACTCCACCCCCTCCAAGTGGCACCTCACTCTCCCCCAGCAGGTTGAAAAATTGAGCAAACAACCAAAGAAGAATCTGACTATAAAAATCTACTATAATGACAGGGAAGTTAGAGACACAAATTCATAAGAAAACAATGTAAAAACATCCACAAGCAAAATCTCAAAGAAACATGCAGGTTGAATACAAGCTAAACAACAATGTCTAGAAAAGATAAATATAGATTTAAGAAAGAGAGACAGAGACAGACAGACAGAGATAGAGCAAAAATTTATTTTAAAAATAAAATAAGACTGGTGAAGAAAAACAATTAGGAAAAGAAGTGAGAGCAATCCAAGAAATTACAAAAAGACAATAAACAACTTTGTAAAAGAGACACAAAAAGATTGAAGAAAGTAACACCTTAAAAAACATAATTCACCAAAGGAAGCACAAAACCTCAATGAAGACAAAAACTCCTTATAAAGCAGAACTGACTAAATGAAAAAGAGATAGAAAGTCCACTAAAGAAAATAACTCCTTAAAAATTAGAATTGGACAATTAGAAGCTAATGATAGCATGAGATATCAAGAAACTTTGAAACAAAGCCAAAGGAATAAAAAAAAATAGAAGAAAATGTGGACTATCTTATGGGGCAGGGTGGTGGGTATCAACTGGAAATTAGAGTTGGGAAAATTTAAGAATTCTTGAACTACCTGAAAACCATGATTTTAAAAAGTGTATGCATCATATTTCAAGAAATTACAAAAGGAAAACTTTCCCAATATCTTAACAATGGAAGGGAAAGTAAAAATAGATAGAATCTACCTATTACCTCCTGAAAGAGATCTCAAAATGAAAATTCTCAGAAATATCAGAATCGAGATCCAGAGTTCCCAAAGAGAAAATTGTATAAACAGCCAGGAGGAAATTATTCAAATATTATCAAGCCACAGTCAGGATCACACAAAGTTTAGCAGCTACCCTTATAAAGAAACAGATGGCATAGAATATTATATTCTAGAAGGAAAATTAGCTACAATCACAATGCAGAATAATCTATCCAATAATTCTTCATGGGGAAAAATGGATATTTAATGAAATAGAGGACTTTCAAGCATTCCTCATGAAAAGACCAGAGCTACATAGCAAATTTGATATTAAAGCATAAGACTCAAGAAAAGCCTAAAAAATTAAACATAAAAGAGAAATCATAAAAAACTTTAAAAAAAAAGATAAATTGTTTACATTCCTATATGGTAAGATGACAATATAGCTCCTAAGAACTTTATCAATATTAGGATAATTAGAAGTTTATATAGATAGAGGGCACAGGTATGAGTCAATTATATTGGGATGAATGAAATTTTAAAAGGGTGTTTGAGAGAGATGTACTGAGAGAAGGGGAAAGTGAGAATAATAAAGAAAAGGAAAGCTAGGAAATGTTTTTTAGCATGGAGTAAGAAATAGTGGTGGGAAGGCAACACTTAAAACTCACTCTCATCACTCACACTATCTCTAAAGTGGTTTGGAGAGGGAAGAATACATATACCACTCAATTGGGCATAGACATTTACCTTACTCAACAGAGAAGTAGGAAGAGAAGGGGCTAAAAGAGGAGGAAGAGGATAAGAGGGACTGTAGATTAAGGGAAGCAGTGGTCAAAAGCAAAGCAACCTTTTGAGGAGGGACAGAGGATAAACAGAAAAAAAAATAGGATGAGGGAAAATACACAGCTATTAATTGTAACTGTGAATATGAATAGGATGAACTTGCCTATAAAACAGAAGCAGACAGCAGAATGCATTAGAAACCTAATCTAACAATACATTGTTTAAAAGCTTGAGAGATGAAAGCTGAATATAGATGGAAGCTGATAAGATAGATGGTGCAATGGACAAAGCACCAGATTGGGATCAGGAAGACCTAATTTCAAGTCCAGCCCCATATATTTACTGATAATGCAATCCTGGACAAATCACTTAATCTCTATTTTCCACATTTTCCTCTTTTGTAAAATGGGGATAAAATGGAAAATGGGAACATTTATCTCCCTAAGTTATTGTGAATATCAAATGAGATAGTAATTGTGAGCATTTAGCATAGTAATTGGCACAAAACAAGTGCTATATAAATGAAGCTATTATTAAATAGATGTGAGAAAGAGAGAGAAACAGAGAAAATAAATATGATAATGTAATGCTTGAGAGCTGATGATGTCACTGAGAAAGAGAATGGGCAAGAATATTGATGATGATGTAATAAAGGAAATTGAGGAGGGACAGTTAGAGAGGCAGAAGAATCAAAAGCAGTGTCAGAAAAGCCAGGATAAGAAAGAGTCCAGAGAAAGTACTCAATAGTTTTAAGTGTTATAAAAAGTTCAGAAAAGATGAAGACTGAGAAAAGGCCATTAGATTTTGCAAATAAGAGAAATCATTGGTAACTTTGGTGACAGCATTTTCAATTGAATGATGAGGTTTGAAGACAATTTCCATTAGACCTATTTAGTATTAATGATTTGAGTTCCTTGAAAGCAACATTCTTATACTCTTTTCATTGATTTAGGATTTCAATGCCTGGCTAACCATTTTTGTTCTTTCCTTCTCAGTTCAAAGAGTTTTTTCCTTGGCATCAAAAAATAGATACAAAATATGAGCTGAATAGTTCTGCTTTTATTTCATCATTTTTTTCATCATTCCACTGCCCAAGCAACAGATTTATCCTGACTCTTCCCCTCCTCTGTCTATAACACAATTTTTTTCAGAAACTAAGTAATTTTATTTTTTTTAATTTTAAATAATTTTTTATTTTCCCAAACATATGTAAAGATAGTTTTCAACATTCACCTTTGCAAAAACTTGTGTTCCAAATTTTTCTCCCTCCCATCCTTCATCCCCTTCCATAGACAACAAGTAGTCCAGTATAGGTTAAACATGTGCAATTCTTCTAAACGTATTTCCATATTTGTCATGCTGCACAAGAAAAATCAAAGCAAAAGGTGAAAGAAAAAAAGAAGAAAAAAAGTCAAGCAAATAAACAACAATAACAAAGTGAAAAAAGCATGCTTTGATCCTTATTCAGTCTCCATACATCTCTCTTTGGATACAGATCACTCTTTCCATCACAATTCTACTGGAATTGCCTTGCATCACCTCATTATTGAAAAAAGTCAAATTCACCCCAGTTGACCATCACATGATCTTTTTTGGGGGAGGGAATAAAGCTAGCTTGTTACTTTTTTATTAAAGCTTTTTATTTTCAAAATATATGCATAGATAATTTTCAACATTCACACTTGCAAAATCTGTGTTCAAAATTTTTTTTCTTCTCCTAGACAGCAAGTAATCCAATTCATGTTAAACATGTGCAATTCTTCTATACATTTCTACACAATTATCATGCTGCACAAGAAAAATCAGATCAAAAAGGAAAAAGATGAGAAAAAAACAAAATGTAAACAAAAAAACCCAAAAAATACTATGTGGGATCATTATATAATAGTATTGTTGCTGTATTCATGTTCTCTTGGTTCTCACTTCACTTAGCATCAGTTCATGTAAGTCTCTCCAGATCTTTCTGAAATCATCCTACTGATTGTTTTTTACAGAACAGTAATATTCCATAACATTCCTATACCTTGACTTAATTAGCTATTCACCAACTGGTGGGCATCCACTCAGTTTCCAATTTCTTGCTGCTACAAAAAGAAATGCTATAAGTATTTTTGCACATGTGAGCCCTTTTCCTTTTTTTATGATCTCTTTAAGATATAGATCCAGGAGAGACATTGTTGTATCAATATATGCACAGTTTGATAGCTCTTAGGGAACAGTTCCAAATTGCTCTCTAGAACACACTTTAAAAACATATTTTAGTATCCCTAGTATTCTGCAGAGTCCTCAGGTCATTTTGAGTTTCAATGATTCTAATATTTTTCTTACATGATCATGCTGTATTTTTTCATTCTTCCTTCTTAATATGCTCCTGCTTCAAACTTTTATATCAAAATCTAAGTCAGTCAATGAGTGTCCAATGCATTCATATTGGTCTTTTTAAGTCATCCCTTCTTTATCATTCTTATTGCAATATTTTTCCCTTTTAGTCACAAAATTTCCTTCCTGAAATCTTCTCATTTCTCCTAAACTGATTTACCCTGTTCATTATTAAGCAGAGGAAAGCTCTCTGTCCTTTAATTGAATCTATGATGGCTCCTCTTCTCACAAAATCTAATGCATACATTTTACTATAGCAGCCTTTTCCTTTTCTTCTCTATCATTTATTATAAGTTGAACAGAAGGAGGATTCTGGGAATCACCAAATTTCCTCTACAAAAAAAGACAGAACATTGTAGGAAAAGGGATATAGAGCAGAAGAAATAAACAAAAGCAGTTGTTCTCCTAAGACAACTTAGAAGAGTGCAGGAAAGATCCTACCTCCAGGGCCAGAGAGACATTTTGCCTGAGTGAAGTGCAAACACCTCCCATCAATAATCAAACATATTTAATCAATAAACAACAAGCCCTAGGGGCAGCTGGGGTTTGGAGACTGTCTTAGCCTTGAAAACTTTTATCTCACAGTGTGGGGGTCTGATGGTGGAGTTGGAAAAGATTGAAGAACCTTCTATTGTAGAGGGATTCCAAGGATCCCAAATTCAAATGTTGCTTTTTGGGAGAAGGAGCAAGCATACATGTGGTAAGTGAGATAGCAGAGGGGTGGAGACCCTGCTGGCTGTAGGCACCAGCATGTGAACAGAATCTCTCATTTCAGTTCTAGGAAAGAAAGGATAATGGTAGTTTGCAGCCACCTGAAGAACCACAGGGAGTAAGATTATTTGTGGGACAGCATGACCAGGAGCTCTAGCCCAGGCTTTTGAGGGGCAAGGAAGTTGAGCCCTAGGACAGACTCTGAAAATAATAGCAAAAAGGATCTGAGATTTGGGGCATAATTCCCCATATCTCAGTACTAGAACTTGATCACACTAATAGCTGCTCAAAATTAAACAAATAAACAAAAAATTTAATGAGCAAGTAAATGAAAAAGAATCCAACCATAGATAGTTACAATGGGGATAGAAAAGATCAGAGTTCATATTAAGAAAAAGATAATGGAGCTAAAACTGCCACATGACTCCTTTTTCTTTTTCTTTTTTTTTCTTTTTTGTTTTTATTAAAGCTTTTTATTTACAAAACATATGCATGGATAATTTTTCAACACTGACCCTTGCAAAACTTGCTGTTCCAAATTTTTCTCTCCTTCCTCCACCCCCTCCCAGTTCAATACATATTAAATATGTTAAATATATATATATATATGTTAAATCCAATATGTGTATACACATTTATCCAGTTATCCTGCTGCATAAGTAAAATCGGATCTTGAAAGAAAAAAAATGAGAAGAAAAACAAAATGCAAGCAAACATCAACAGAAAGAGTGAGAATGATGTTATGGTCCACCCTCAGTTCCCACAGGCCTCTCTGGGTGTATATGCCCTTCTTCATCACTGAACAACTGAAACTGGTTTGAATCATCTCATTGTTGAAGAGAGCCCCGTCCATCAGAATTGATCATCATATCGTATTGTTGTTGAAGTATACAATGATCTCCTGGTTCTGCTCATTTCACTTACCATCAATTCATGTAAGTCTCTCCAGGCCTCTCTGAAATCATACTATTAGTCATTTCATAATGTAGGATTCTGGCTTTTAATCCAATCTGCTGTCCACTTCCGTTTTAGGGGGAAGTTCATCCCCTTCACATTCACAGTTAAAATAACTGATTCTGTAATTCCTGCCATCTTATTTATTTTAGGTTATGCTTTTCTCTTTTCTATCCCCCTTCTCTCCTCCCCAGTATTTTGCTTTTGATCACCACCTACCTCAAACAGTGCTCTCCCACTTTAGAGCCCTTTCCCCTTTTTTACATCTTTCCCTTAATTCTTCTGTTTTCCCTCCTATTAGTCTTGCCCTTTCTTTCCTCCTTTTCCCTCCTACTTCCCTATAAGGTGAGACAAATTTCTTTTTAATACCAAATATGTCTGATATTCTCTTGGAACCAAATCTGTTGAGAGTAAGATTCACACAATGCTCATCCCCCTCCTTTCTTTCCCTCAACTATAATAGGTTTTCTTTGCCTCTTTGTGAGATGTAATTTCCCTTATTTTACTTCCTTTTTCCTCTTCTTCCATTATGATCCCCTTTCCATCTCTAGTTTCTTTTTCATATTATCATAATAAAATCAAGTTATATCTGTAGTCTCTAAATATACCCATAACAGAAATATAGTTCTAAGAATTCTTTCCTTTTTTACCTTTTTATGTTTCTCTTGAGTTTCTATTTTTAGAGATCAATTGTTTTCATTCAGTTTTGGGTTTTCATTAGGAATAGGTGAAATTCACCTATATCATTGAATATCCATCTTCTTCTCTGAAAGATAATGCTCGTTTTTTTAGTTGGATAGCTTATTCTTTTCAGAATATCAGATTTCAGACCCTTCAATCCTTTAAAGTGGAATCCTAATTGTGGCTCCTCGGTATTTAAATTGTTTCTTTCTGGCTGCTTGCAGTATCTTTTCCTTGGTCTGATAGTTCTGAAATTTAGCCACAATATTCCTTGAGGATTTAATATCGGGGTCTCTTTCAGGAGGTTATCTGTGGATTTTTTTGATGGCTATTTTACCTCCTGATTCTAAGATATCGGGGCAGTTTTCTTTTATGATTTCTTATAAAATAATGTCTAAGTTCTTTTTTTCATCATGGCTTTCAAGAAGCCCAATAATCCTTAAATTGTTTCTCCTAGATCTATTTTCCAGATCAGTTGTTTTTCTTAGGAGATACTTCATATTTTCTTTTATTTTTTTCATTTATTTTGTTTTTGTTTGGCTGATTCTTGAAATCTTATTGAGTCATTCATTTCAATTTGTTCAATTCTAATTTTTTAGTATAGTACTTTCTTCAGTTACCTTTTTAAACTCCTTTTTCAATTAATTGGTCAATTAATTTTTTTTGTTCATTGCATTCTTTTTTTCCATTTTTTCCATTCCTTCTTGCAATGATCTCATTTCATTTCCCCATTTTTCTTCTAACTCTCTTTTAAGATCCTTTATGCAATCTTTGAAGAAAGCCTTGTAAAATGGGACCAACTCATGTCTCTCTTTGGAGCTTCTTTTGGAGTTGCTTTGTCTTTAGGAACCTCATGTCTTCTCTCTCTCTCTCTCCATAAAAGCTGTCTATAGCGAAAGTTCTTTTTTGGATTTTTATTCATTTTTTTTAAGGCTTGAAGTCTGTTCAATACAAAGGAGCAACAGCTGCTTTAATTTGCCCTGGAGCAGTTCTGCTGAAAGAGTTCCAGTGCTGGGTAATGACAGCTAGGTCCAATGTTCTTCTGGAGCTCAGTAGTTTATAATTTGTCTTTTACAAAAGGCAAATCTGCCAACCCACCTGTTTGCAACCATGATAGAGTGGTCTAAGAGGCTCACAGATGATTCTCAGGTGAGTGGAAGCTACAACACTCTGATTCTTCATTTCAGTTTCTTGCCCTGATCTCCCTATGCTGCAGTCTACATTCAGCAGACTGTCCCCCTACCCACTTGAAATAGACCTGTCCTGAACTTGTTCCAAGGGTATCTTCTTCTAGAAATGTGTTATATTCCAAATATTTGTGGATTCTTTGACTTAAAAATCAGTTTAGAGGCTTAATTTACTGTTGGTTTGAGAGAAGTGTAGAGAAGGTAACAAAGAGTTCTGTTTGTTCTCTGCCATCTTGGCTGCACCACTGGAAATCATGACTCCTTTTTAAATGAAAAACATCAACTTGTTCTAAGCACAAAATAATTTCTTAGAAGAATTTAAAGGACTTTTAGAAAAGATCAAGGAAAAATTAGGAGAAAAAATAAGAGAAATTAAAGAAAATTTTTTAAAAATTGTATAAAGAAAGTCAACCAACCTGAAATAAAAAACCAAAAACTTAAGGAAGAAAATAATTCCCTGAAAACCAGAATTGGGCAAAGACAAGCTAATGATGTTTTAAGAAACACACACACACACACAAAAAGCAAAACCAAAAAAAAAAAAAAGAGAGAAAAATAGAAAAGAATGTGAAACATCTTATTCGACCAACAACTGGATCAGGAGAACAGATCAAGGAAAAGTAATATATGAACTCAGAGTGCCTGAAAATTTTGATTAAAAAAAAGACTCTTGATGCAACATTATAAGAAATCATTAAGGAAAATTGCCTTGAAGTTCTAGAACAAGAAGGCAAAGAAATAGAAAAAATATTACCTGAAATACATCACAAAAGGAAAACTTACAATATCATAGTGAATATCATAGTGAAATTTCCAAGCTATCAGATTAGGGAGAAAACATTGAAAGCAGCAAGAAAAAAACATTTAAATATTGTGGAGTCACAAGGATTGCATAAGACCTAGCAGCTACCACCTTAAAGGACCATAGCTCTTAGAATACTGAATTTCATAGAGCTAAAGAGTGGGGATTATCATCAAGGGTAATTTACCCAGAAAAGAGGTTAATACTGAATGGGGGAAAAGGGGGGAAAGGAAATTTAATGAATGGAAAGACTTTTGAATGTTTGTGGCAAAACAGCAAAACTTAAGGGAAAATTCAATATAGAACATCCAAGAAAATATAAAGTAAACTTTAAGAGGTTCCATAAAGTCAATTCTTTTATTGATCATTTTTATTTGGGTAGTTTGAAAATAAAGTCTGGGCTGAGTTGAGTATGATGAGATGAGATGATTTTAAATATATGTATGTATATGTGTGTGTGTGTAGGGACAGATAAAAAAGGAACAATTATTTCACACAAATGAGGCAAAAAAATAAATGCAAAAGAAGCTAGTAGGGAAGAGAATGGGCAGTGCTGAAACCTTACTCTCATTGGGAATGGGCTAGAGAGAACAACATATACATATAGAATGGCATAAAAATCTTATAAATTCAAAAAGAAATAAGAGGACAAGGGGATAAGATGGGGAAAGAGGGTAAGGGAGGGATTTTTGGAGATGTAGATATGTTAAGTACAAGGAGGGCAAGGTAGGGGGCAGAAATATAATAGAGGAGTGAGGAAGACAATCTCTCAGATAATATCTGATGGGGCTTAAATATTGCTGTGGTCTAGAAAATGATGAGCTGCTTAATTTAGAAAAACATGGAAAGACTACCTCCACAGAAATATGTAAGTGGAAACAAGCGTAATAAGATTTTACATACATGAGTATATGAATATATTTATAAATATCAGTGGATGTATATGTATATATATATATATATATGTGTGTATGTATATATGTGTATATATATGTATATATATATGTGTGTATGTATATGTAATGTGTATATGTGTGTGTGTATATTACATATATGTTGTTTGTGTATGTTAGCATAGGTGTGTCTATGGAAATTTTTAACTATATTATTTATTTACATGCATCTACACCTAATTGTCTTCTATGGAGGAAGGAGTGGAGGAAGGAAGGGAAGAAAAATAAAAAATGCACAATAGACAACAACAACAAAAAACTCTACAAGGAAGCAAAATATTTTACCTTCTTTCTAATTCTGATTTTTCGTGTGCAACAAGATAACTGTATAAATATATACACATATATTATATTTAACATATACTTTAACATGTTTAACATGTATGCGACTGCCTGCCATCTAGGGGAGAGGGTAGAGGGAAGGAAGGGAAAAGTTGGAACAAAAATTTTTGCAAGGGTCAATGCTGAAAAATTACCCATGCATATGTTTTGTCAATAAAAAGCTATAATAATAACAAAAAAGAAAATGAATTATGTTAATAACAAAGAAAAAGATTGAGTTGCCACTGGCTTGAAATGTTCCCTTGTTTACAATTTTGACATTTAGTTCCCTTTGTAGGTTGATTGGTCAGAATCATATCCAGGAAAATGATTTCCTTTGCTGGTTATTTTAACTTCTGAAGCATGTAACTATCAGAAAAGCAAGGAAAGGAGGATGGGATCTTTCCTGGGAAAGACTACTCATGTTTCCTAGCTCTGACTTTGTAGATCTTCATTCTTGAATTCAATATTATTGGAAACAGGAAATGAACTAGATTTTTCATTTTTCTTTTCTTGCCTTTTTTTTTTTTTTTTTTTAAGAAAGCTAACAATGACTTCAGAAGTGTGTGTTTGCTATCAGATTTAATACACTTGTCATAGATTTGGCCTAAAGTTGAGCCAAGGGAGGGACTGAAAAAAATGCCCAAGAAATTTCTTCGTTGTTCTTTCTCCCTCTTATTTGGAATGTAGTTTATTTTACAGGCTCCAGAGTTTTTTGGATTTGTGGTTTCAAGCATGATGTCATTTTTCCTGTCTATATGACCATAGGCTTTTTTTAAAAAATCTTTTTGTTTTGTTTTGTTTTTTACAAACAGAATAATAACTGTGGAAACTTAGATACTGAGCTCATCAGTGACAGAGTTCTAGTATGCCTTAGCATAGATGCCCCTACCTCCAATGGGTCTGCCCCAAAAAAGTATTAATGAGGATAAAGGTCATGGATTCAACCTTTTTGTCAGATAGGTCCACACTGTTCTTTGTCAGACTACACCCCTAACCCTGGTCAAAGTTATTACAAGGGAGAGCCTTTAGTCACAAAAGAACTTGGTCAAGAGTGTGAATGGATGAATGCTAATCCATTCTCACTATCTGGAAAAAAATTAGATTACTAACCTTGCAAATGTTGTATCAGTTTATCAATCAACAATGGTTTTTATATCCAGTAGAATGTAAGTTCTTTACATTCCAGGACACTCTCTGTCTCTCTGTCTGTCTCTGTCTCTGTCTTTCTCTGTCTTTTTGTCTCTCTGTCTCTCTCTCTGTCTGTATGTCTCTCTCACTCGCTCTGTATCTCTCTTTTTCCTTTATAGGCCTAGCACTCACTATACTTCCTAACAGTAGCAGGCATCTAATACTTATTGAATAAATGTTTTTCTTGTTCTTGTTTGGCCTTTCTTTCTAGAAGAGAACCATGACATCAGGGAGGTGACGTTGGATTTAAGGGAGAAAGGGTAGTGCAAGGTCACCTGCCTCACTTTCCCCTCCAGAGCCATCTGGATCCAGTGACCAGATATAGATCAAGATGACTGGAGATGGCTCTGGATGTAATGGAAAACCTTGGCCTTTTTAAGCTAAGGTCTTCAACAAGTGTTAGTTTGACTGAGGCAATACCCAGTCAGTGATTAGGCTAGGTAGGAACGGAGACAAAAAAATTTCCTCTTTCATCTCATCCAAAAAATAAAATAAAATAAACAAACAAATAAATAAATAAATCTGGGAGAGGAAGACTACTCATTGAATAAATGAATGAATTAATTTAGTACAAAATGTCTCACACAGAATCAAACATATATGATAGGAAAAACATTGCTTCTAAGTAATATAGTGAATAGAATGCCAGATTTGCAGTCAGGAATATCTAAGTATGAATCTTACTTCAGACATTTACAAACATTACATTTATGTGACTTTGTACAAGTCATTTAATCTCTCTATATTTTAATTTCTTCATCTATAAAATGGAGATAATAATAGTATTTATCTCACAAGATTTTCATGGAGATCATGTGAGATATTACTACATAAAGCACTAGATAAATAGTAGTAAACCTGATATCCTGGGATGGGAGAATTAAAAGTGGATTGACCTTACTTAAAGTAAAAAAACCAAACAAACAAACAAACAAAAAAAAAAAACATTGCAAGAAGATATATGAAAAACTAACTTTTTATTTTTAAAAATCAGTCAAGGGGTATATTCATATCATAAAAAGATTCTCCATTTTAAAGGATTCCTTAGAAAAATAGTAAACTTTCCTGCTTCATTTTGATGTTTGTATAACCACTTGCAGGTAGAAAGAAGGGGGGAGAGGAAGACAGAGAATTTGAAGGAAAAAAAATATGAGCTAAATTATTAGAGTAATTAAAAGCAAAGGAAAGTGTCTCTGGGATTATAATGTAAATCAATAGAAAAATGGGAAATAAGTGATCAATATTTGATTTGTATATAACTTTTTAAAAGTCTTTATTCCATAAACTGAAGTACACCTTTATTGCTCTTGACAATGATGAATACTTCTTGAACAAAGACCAGATATGTGTTCCTGGTAATTATTTTCTAGATGATTTATATAAATGGAATTTTACAAAATCAATCTCAGAAGTCTTTTAGGCTTTTCCAGGTAGCTACATGGCATAGTAGAAAGAGTGGTTCGCTTTCAGTTAAGAAGTCAAATAGTTCACTAAAGAAAATAAATCCTTAAAAATTTGAATTACGCAAGGGGAAGCTAATGATTCTATAAGACATCAAGAAACAATCACATATCTTCTTTGAAGACATTTGTTCTTTATTTGTATCATTCATTTTCAGTAGTTTTGGGGATGTTGTTTTTTCCATTTGCATTTGTTATTGTCATGTATATTATCTGCAAGATTTTTCTTACTACATTTTTGCAACAGTTTATGTAGGTCTTTTATTCAATAATTTCTTTCAATAATATTTTATCATATTTACTGCCAGTTTCATCCCAATCTGAGCACTAATGCTGTTATTTATAATAGCACATATTCATGTAGCACTCTACAAACTAGAACCCTGTGAAGTCCATGAGTCAAGTATTGTAATTCCGACTTTACAGATAAGGAAATTCAATCTCAGAGTGGAAAAATGATTTACCTACAATTACAAGACTTGTCTTGTCTAAACAAAGCTTAGCCTTGAACTTCAAACTTCAGCCCCAAATCCAGTAAGCTTTCCTTGTGTACTTTGCTGCCTCTTATCATGCTGGATGAAGATGATCTATTGATCCCCACCATTGGTAGGAATCACACTGAGGTTTTGTTTGTTTTTATTCCAAGAAAGGAAGATTGTCATCCATATTTTGATCCAATGTGGTTTTGATGTTAATAGAAACTTAGTTCACTGTCAAGGAATAGGAAGAAGGTTACTGGTCTAGATGGGGAAGAGCCATAGCTATTACTTAACGTAGAATGCTGTTATGTGCAAATACCTCCCCATTCTAAATAGATTCTAAGTGCTCCCTGATTCACAGGGAGAATTCACATTCTTTATCATGACACTGAATTAGGATTTGATCTAGATCTGTGTTTTCTTTAGTATGGAGCATTCCTAAGGAAAAATCTTGTTTTACCAAGTCATATTGGCAACTACAACATATTTATGCTAAAACAAATTTATAGAATTTCTTGTGACACTGAAAGGCTAAATAGATTGCTTGCAGTCCCACAGCTGGTATGTGTTGGAGACAGAATTTGAGTCCAAGTGTTCTTGCCTCCATGTGTAGCTAAGTGGTACAGTGAATAGAGCAAGTGGATCTGGAGTCAGTTCAATTAACAACAGCAACTTTCTAACTCCATGGAGAGTTCTCTATCCATATAGATTCTCTAAGCGTAGAGTTATATTATTATATAAGTATATAGAGCAAATACTCTAGACCAGGGGTTCTCAAACTATGGCCCACGGGCCAAATGCGGCCCGCTGAGTACATGTAAGCCGCCACTGAGTTATGGCAAATGAGCTGAGGGGCGGAGACAGAGTGTGAGCTTTTTTTACTATAGTCCGGCCCTCCAACAGTCTGAGGGACAGTGAACTGGCCCCCTATTTTAAAAGTTTGAGGAGCACTGCTAGACTTACTATTCTAGAACCACCTCAGGGTCTATGGGTAACCTTGAATGGTGAGTATTTCTCTAATGCAATCAGCTTGATCCTGCATTCTATGTATGGTCCCTTTACTGTTAGCCTTTCATGGGTACTCTATTACAGGTGATGGAAAAATGAGGGAGAGAGATAGAGGAAAAGAAGGGGAGAGAGAGAGAGAGAGAGAGAGAGAGAGAGAGAGAGAGAGACAGAGACAGAGAGAGAGAGAGAGACAGAGAGACAGAGAAATATCAACAATCTCAGATTTGCAGGTGATACTATTCTGATGGCAGAAAGTGAAAATGAATTAAGAAACCTCTTGATGAGAGTAAAAGAAGAGATTGTAAAAGCTGGCTTGAAGCTCAACAACAAAAACCAAGAACTTGGCAATTAATCCCATCACTTCCTGGAAAATAGAGTGGGGAAATGGAAGGAGTGTCAAATTTTATATTTTGGGGCTCAAAGATTACTGCAAAAGGCAACTGTAGCCTTGAAATAAGAAGACACTTGCTCCTTGAAAAAACCTATGGCAAATCTGGACAATACACTAAAAAGCAAAGATAACATCTTGCTGAGAAAGGTCCATATAGTTAGAATATGTTTTTGTTTTTTTCCAGTAGCAATGTATAACTGTGAGAACTGCTCTATAAGAAAAGTTGAATGCTATAGAATCAATGCTTTTGAATCATAATGTTGGAGAAGATTTTGAGAGTCCCTTGGATAGCAAGAAGGTCAAATCACCCAATAGTTAATGAAATTGTTTCAGACTATTCACTGGAAGGTCAAGTACTAAAGCTAAAACGTAAATACTTTGGCCATAAAATAAGCAGACAGGAATCATTGGCAAAGACCTTGATTTTGGGAAAGATTGAAGACAAAGGGAAAAAGAAATGACAAAGAATGAAATGGATAGATAGTGTCATGAAAGCAACATAACGACTTTAATGCAGACATGATTGCACAACTGAACAACAAAAAATTATTAGAAATTAAAAAGAACCAGAGCGGCAATCCATTTACAATGACTCCATTCTACAGCTGAAGAAATAGAAGCCCAGTGAGATGAAATAACCTTTTCAAAGTTACACATGTATTAAGTGACAGAGCTGGGATTCAAATCCAGTTATTCTAATCCCACACATAGTTCCTTTTCCACTCCATTTCCATTATAATTCCATAACCTTTTGTATATTATGCATCCAGTAGGAGCTTAATAAATATATAAGTAAATGAATGAAGTAAGAAAAAGACTATTTACATACTCTAGAATTGTAATGGGCCATTTATAGCTATCGGCTATACAAGTACCCAAAATGGTATGTGCATTAAATGACCCACCCATGTGAAATCTGGCCCTCCAAATATAGAAGAGTTATTGCTTATAAAAAAAAAAGTAAGGCATTGAAAACATTGGTTGAAGCCAGATGTTCTTTGGGCTGGAGCTCATTGTCCCTGCACTCCACATTCCCATAACTGGAACTGTGTGTATTTGAGATGCTGGGACATTAGATTCTACCCACAGAATATTTTGAAATAATGTTGTTCAATTACTTAATCCTTGTTAGGCTATTGAATAGAATCTTCTCTTATATACAGTATTATAAAAACATTATGCCTGGGTCTCAGGATAGAAAATATCCAATTACAATAGCTTCCCACCCCCTCTTTTGTATTCTCTTTATTTTATTTAATTGCTCTTAACATTTGTGAGTGAATTTATTGCTTATGACAGCTAGCAACCTGAGACTGTAAAAGAGCAAGCATATACTATTTCCTGCACCCCACCCACCCACTGCCTCACCAGTCTACCTCCATTTTTTCTTCCAACATCCACATTATTCCAGGGCAGATTTTTCTTGGAATAAAGACTGCCAGAGGGGTACTGTGCTGCAGGAAATTATCCACTGGTGGACAGTGATCACTTCCCCTTCTGAAACCCCCAAAATTGATAGTTTAACTTATAAAATGCACTCATTCCTAATGAATCCAGCCAAATGGACGAAGGTGGAAGACTTGTGATTCCATAATTTTTAGATCACTGGCCTAACTATAGTGGTTTAACCAAATAAGGCTGGGAGTGAGTTGCAAGCAGGGTCTGGCAGGGTTGGAAAATGGGAGAAAAGTCTTAATTCTGCCCAACTGCCACAAAATTGGAGTTAATGACATGGCTGTATCCTAATATACGAAATCAGAACAATCAAAAGTTAGAGCAGATAGAGGTATGATCAAGGTGCTTTTTCCTTTTGAGTATGGCCTAACCATCCTAGGTCTTCTCCTTTGATAACCCCACCCTACCCCTTCCTCTACTTCTCCTATGATTTTATAATCATAAATTCCAATCTGAAAGGTCCCTTGGAAGTGATCTAGTCCAACACCCCTTCATAGATAAGGACACTGAAGCCAGAGTTGTTCAGTGACTGGTCATACAAGTCAGCTATGTTAGTCAATAAATATTTATAAGCATTTTATAATTTGGAATGATAATTTATAATATTTATATGCCAGTCATCGTGTTAAATGCAAGGATTAAAAAGAAAAGTGATAGTGGTAATAATAGCAACAGCAATAGTAGTAGTAGTAGCAGCAGCAGCAACAGCAGTAGCAATAGTAGTAACAGCAACGGCAATAGTAGAAGCAATAGCAGCAGTGGTAGTGGTAATGGTAGTACTGATAGCAATATTAGCAGCAATGACAGTAATAATAGTAGTAGCAGCATCAGTAGCAGCAATAATAGTAGTAGTAGTAGCAGTAGTAACAGTAGTAGCAGGAGTAGTAACAGTAGTAATAGTAGTAGTGATAGTAGTAATAGTAACAGTAAAAGAAGTAGTAGTAATACCAGTAGCAGTAGTAATAGTGGCATAGTAGTAACAGTAGTAGTAGGAGTAGTAATAGTAGTAATAGTCATAGTGATAGTAATAGTAGAGCAGTAGTAGAAATAGAAGTAATAACAGTAGCAGTAGTAGTAGTGGCATAGTAGTAACAGTAGTAGTAGGAGTAGTAACAGTAGTAATAGTAGTAGTGATAGTAATAGTAGAGCAGTAGTAACAGTAGTAGTAGCATCAGTAGTAGTGTGGCAATAATAGTAACAGTAGTAATAGTAGTAGTAACAGTAGTAGAAGTAGCAGTAATAACAGTAGCAGTAGTAGTAGTGACATAGTAGTAACTGTAGTAGTAGAAGTGGTAACAGTAGTAATAGTAGTAGTAATAGTAATAGTAGCAGCAGTAGTAACAGTAGCAGAAGCAGCAGTAGTATGTGACAATAGTAGTAACAGTAGTAGTAGGAGTAGTAATAGTAGTAGTGATAGTAGTAATAGTAGTAGTAGTAGTAACAGTAGTAGAAGTAGCAGTCATAACAGTAGCAGTAGTAGTAGTGACATAGTAGTAACTGTAGTAGTAGGAGTGATAACAGTAGTAATAGTAGTAGTGATAGTAATAGTAGCAGCAGTAGTAACAATAGTAGTAATAACAGTAGTAGTAGCAGCAGTAGTATGGGTCAATAGTAGTAACAGTAGTAGGAGTAGTAACAGTAGTAATAGTACTAGTGATAGCAGTAATAGTAGTAGTAGTAGTAGTAGTAACAGTAGTAGAAGTAGCAGTAATAACAATTGCAGTAGTAGTAGTGGCAGTAGTAGTAGTGGCAGTAGTAGTAACAGTAGGAGGAGGAGTATTAGCAGCAGTAATAGTAATAGTATCAGTAGTAGTAGTTATAGTAGCAATAGTAGTACTAATAGCAATAGCAGTAATAGCAGCTGCAGAAGTAAGAGCAGTAGTAGCAGGAAGAGGAGTAGCAACAGCAACAGCAATAATAGTAGTAGTAGTAGTAGTGGCAGTAGTAGTAATAGTAACAGTAGTAGTAGCAATAGCAGCAGCAGTACAAGCAATAGTAGCAATAGAAGGAGGAGGATAAGCAGCAATAGTAGTAGTAACAGTAGCAAAGGTAGTAGTAGTAGTAGTAGTAGTAGTAACAGTAGCTTTTGTGGTAGTGGCAGTAGTAGTAACAGTAATAGCAGTAGTAGTACTAATAGCAATAGCAGTAATAGCGATAGCAGCAACAGCAATAGAAGTAATAGCAGCAGCAGCAGGGGGAGGAGCAGTAGTAGCTATAGTAGTAGTAATAACACTAACAGTAGTAGTAGCAGCAGCAACAGTAGCAGCAGCAACAGTAGCAGCAGTAATAATGATAATAATAAATAGCAGTTAACATTTATAATCTTACTATGTGCCAGGCACTGTGCTTTATAATTTCCTCACAACAACACTGCAAGGTAGATGCTATTATTATCCATATTTTATAAATGAGGAAACTGAGGCAAACAATTTAAGTGACTTGCCTGGGGTCGCACAGCTAGTGAGTGTCTGAGGCCAGAGTGTGTAGGCCTTATTTACTCCAGGTTTGGCTCTCTATCCACTCTGTCACCTGACAGAAGACAAATCCTGAACTCAAAGAATTCACAATTTAATGGGCAAATACAATACATAAAAGGAAGCAAAAAAGAAGGGGTGCCATGGAAAGAGGTACCTGGCACAGGAGCACAATGAAAGTCTAGAGGAGAGAGACTGGTTGAAAAATGACAGCTGGCCTCTTCATCCTTTGGAAGGGGCTCTCCAGCCCTTTCACCAACTCCATTCAGAAGGAAGGAGGAGCCCAGGGGCTGAGTTGATGTTGTCTTACAAAGATGAGGAGATTCCCAAATCACTATAGAACTCCTAAGGAGTTTTATTTTCAGTTCTGACAGTGTCTTCCCAGAAAACTCCGGTTGTCACTGAGCCTAGCTGAGCCTCAGTCTTCCCCTTTCAGAATGGGAATGCTTTAAGTTTCAAATGAACTGAGTCATTTTTATGATTAGAGGTGAAAAGAGTAGGGCAGTAGACTTGTGGTCAGGATGATATAGATCTGAATCACACCTCAGAAACTCCCTGTCTGTGTAACTTTAGGCAAGTCAGTTATCTTCTTTGGGCCTCAGTTTCCTTATATGTACAAAAAGAAAGTTGTGCCCAATGACTTCTAAAAGTCCTATGGAACCCTAAGTCTATGAAAATAAAGTTAAAAACCATGTTATTGAAGAAATTAAAATATAGATTATCCAAATGTTTTTTATTAAGAGACAACATTAGAAAGGTTACTGGGGAAAACTTTTAGAAAAAAAAAGTGAAAAACAAGAGACTTTAAAAAAACACATTTAAATTTTTTTAAAAAAAAATAGATAAGGGTAACCTATACTGGTTTTGATTTGGTTAGAATTGAGAGTGGGGTCAAAAGGAAGAGAAAAGGAAAGGATTGTTTTCCCTTAGTGAATAAAGCAATAGTAAGAGAATTCTGGAATCCAATTGTCCATTTCTATGGGCAAGTACCAAAGAAGAGACTTTATTTTTTTAACTTAGGAATTTATTTCATTACTAATGGATATTTGAACTGGACATTGAACAGTGGATAAAAGTTTGTCTAATTATTCAAAATGCAGGCCCAGAAAATTGTTCCTAAAATGAAGGGAGGCATCTACTCTGCTCCATGGAGCTTGGAGACTATTTTCACAGGCAGTATACTAAGGCTGAGCTACATGCCCCAGTCCTTCTTTGGTCTCCACATTACTTCTATTTTTCAATTTTTCTTTCTGTACATGAAGAAGTACATTTACCACACAAATTACCAAAGTGCCCCATTATGTTTATGGAGGTAAGAGAAAAAAAATTGTCTGCCATGAGTCTCAGCTTTTTTCAAAGGAGGATGCCTACAATGGAAAGCTACTGATTCTTTTTTTCCCCTTTGCAATTTCCTTGAAAAGGAATTGCATATATGAATAGCCCCTCATGACGTGCTTTCAGAAATATGGTGTTTCAGTGGAACAAAAGGTCAGGGCATTCCAAAGCGGTCAGCTTTCCAAACATCTTCACGTTGGGTTCCACTCTCTGCACTTCTATTCCCTATGCTCCTTTCTCACAGTTAAGGATGCAAAGGAGATCATAGATTTAAAATTAAAAGGGGAAATTGAGTCTAATCTCTTCATTTTCTGAATGATAAAATGATCTTCCCAAAGAGACGAAATGACTTAGGCTATTAGAGAAAGAGAAAGAGACACCAAAGGCTCTTTCCAACCTTTCATTGGATAAGGAAACTGAGGCTAAAAAGGTTAAATCACTTGCTAAAAGTTGCATGGGTAGAAAGGGGCTTAGCCAGCTAAGTAACAATAAGTGCAAGGAGATGAGGGAAAAGGCATTGAAGGAGTGTTTCTATAGGTGAAATCATGGTCACAGGAGGGAAAAGAAAGAAAGTAGTGAATTAAACTGACAATGGCTAATTGTTGTGACTAATTCAACTTTGGAAGGCAGAACACCATGGTGTACAGAAAATGCAAGACAACCCCTGTTTTAATTAGTGGCACCACAGGGAGAAGATGAGCTTATAATTGAGTAGTTTGCTGATCGGTCAACTTCAACCCTCAATCAGGCATGCTGAGAAGTGGACATTAAGGAAGAGTTTTGACTAGCAGGCAATCTGCTCCATTACTAATGCCAGTGTCAGACCTGGAACTTGCTGGTTCTTAAAAAATCTCAGGCAGAAGATACTGAATTTTATATATATATATATATATATATATATATATATATATATATATATATGTGTGTGTATATATATATGCCCATCATCTATACTATTTGTATTATAAAAAGCTTACCTTGCCCCCACTTTTACTTTAAATGATTTTCAACTCTTAGCAATCTGACTTCTCAATTCATCACTCAAATAAAACTGCTTTCTCTAAAGTTACTAATGATCCTTAATTACTGAATCCAAGGGTCTTTGCTACATCTTTCTACTTTGTCGCCTCCCTATAGCATTTGACACTATTGATCACTTCCTCTCTTCCTGGAGACTCTCTTCTCTCTGGGTGGCAATCCTAGGCACCCTGGATTTGATGAAGTGATTGATGAAATTTAGAAAGATACTGTGGAATGGCTAGCCAAATAATGAATTCCTATTGCCAGTGTAGAATGGTTTAGAACATTTCAGAATGACTTACTGATCTCTTGTAGCTTATGAACTGATTGAAACTATATTCTTCTCTGCCATCTAGGCAGAGACCACAAGAATCACACACACATATACAGGGATATAGTTTACATTACTATGTAAATATAAATATCATCTCATTCAGATGACTTCAGGATCTATATGTCCATTCCTAAATTTCTATCCTAAATTCTAATTTTGTGCCTATTAGGAATTTCCATATGACTCTGTCATGCACATTTCAAATCCAATATTTTTAAAACCAAAACTCATTTTTCTCTCTAACTCCTCCTTCTTTCAGCCATTAGATCAACAATCATTTATGAAGGAAGCACTGACATCCCTTTTGAGGGCATCACTATCCTTATCTTTACTGTGGTTTACTACTTCATCATCATTCTAGACTCCCATCTAGTCAATGGTTTTGTTGATTTTCAGGCCATTCTATCTCTGTCTTCCCTCCCCTTCTCTTCACTTACATAGTCAGCTAATGCAAGTTTTCAGAATCTCTTGCCTGGGCTATTGTAACAGCTTCCTAAATGGTCTCCTGCCTCCAGTTTGATTTGTCCTTCACAAAGTTGCCAAAATGATATTCCTAAAACACAAGACTGACTCTACCAACCCCCTCCTACAAAAACAAAAATAAAACCCACAACTCTACAGGTCATTTTTGACTCTAAAATATCATACAAGCTCTCCTGTTTAGCATTTAAAACCTCACAACTTGAATCCTGAATTTCAGGTTTAATTCCCTACTCTATTTCAGAAAGCCAAACTCCTAGATGTTTCCTCACAGAGGACATTTCATCTCTCATAGCTTTGTTCTTGAATAGGAAGTCCCTTATTTCTGGAAAGTATTCTTTCCTCATCTCCATTACTTAGAAATCCCTCTCTATCTTCATAGCTTGGCCCAGACGCCATCTTGTATATCATCCCTTTCCTGATCTTCCAAGCAACAAAAGTCTTAACCTCATGCCTTCCCAATATCTTGTATTTATTATGCATATAATTTTTGTTTATGTATGTTTTCTTGTTTTTCCTTCAATAATATGGAAGCTTGCTCTCTCTGTCTCTCTCTGTCTCTCTGTCTGTCTGTCTCTCTCTCTCTTTCCCCTCCCTCCATGTATGTATACTTTGTATGTATACACTGTGTGTGTATACTTTGATAGTCACTTCCACTTTTTGATTCCTACCAAAATAAGTATTTTACTACTTTAAAAAAAAATACCTATTCCCAATTCTTCTTACCAAATAGTGAAAACCAGGAGACTTAAAATTTTTGAGTTTATAAGTCATGAGTCAGAGTATAATGGTATAACCAGATAAGCTAGAGTGGTTCACTTTTTTATCCCTCTTTATCACCAATATCTACAACTTTCAGTTTGCCGTCAAATCTAACCAGAGAAAGTCATAGTTAGGAAATATAAGACAGACACTGGGGTCTTTTGTACATACACCCCCTTCTTATCCTGATCATTTAATCAAGATTCAAGTCATGAATTACAAAATGACCTAAGAGAGCAAAGAGACAGGTATAGGGAAAGATAGACCCCCGCCCCCAATATTCAGGTGTTAGGCTGTGTTAACACACCTATCTATTTCCATTTTTTTTTCTTTGTAAATCTACTTTAAAGTCTATTACTCTGAGATGATTTCAGTGGCACTTCCATTATTTTCAAATGTTTTCAAAGTATCTGAGAGTTCTATCTCCACATGCAATGTTGTCTTCATTTTCCCCACCTTTTCTTTCTTGTCCCCGAGGGGGGGAAAACAAAAGGAAGGCAAACCAAATGTGTGGTATCTGAAGATTTCCCCCATCCCCCCCAAAAATAAATAAAGTAGAACAAATAAAGCATTTGCATTAATGAGTTTGGGTTAAGTGCCGGGCAAGAGCATCTTAATTCCAGATGTTCTCATGGGATCTGTTCATAAGCCACATTCCCATGGGATTCTCAAGGCAGCCTGGAATTGATGAAGGCAGCTTGTCCACCCCCTCCTTTGACCCATCCTCCATCAGATGATCCCACTCTTCTCCCCTTTCACCCCAATCCCACTTCCCCCTCCCCTGGCAAATTTTATGTATTGGATTTTGGCCAACATATATAGGTCTCCAAAGGGTCATATGACACTTAGTGTGGAGAAGGGGGGGGGGAGCCACCTATCTACCATTATCATGTAGTTCTATGGTATGTTTTCAGTTAGTTGGCTCTGAGGAAGGCCAACTTTGGCCTCTCTTCAGATGGGTGTGTTGTGCATATGTGTATATTCTGTTGCCAGGCTACTGCAGGAAACATACCACTGGCAACACAGGTTGCTGGCCTTGGGTGTTGTATGTGCTATCCCCTCAGAATAAACACCCTTCTGGCATTTTTTGGGTTGCCCAGTAATATATGCATAGGTTTTTTTTAATGTTGGCTCACCTGTACAACATAAAACAAATGCTGGTGCCCTGGATGCTAAGTAAAGGTCTTATAAATGCCATCTGTCAAATATATAACAATTCCCATCCCACGTATTCTAAACATGTGCTCAGAATTCTGAGGACAAATGGGAGAATCTCCAAGATGACTAATATTTATATTCCTCATCAGTTGTGAATATAAAAGTAGGATATGTATGTACAGACACACATATATACTTATACATATGTGCACACACATGTGTATTGTGCACTCTACAAGTACACACATTTACATACATTTGCATAACCCATGTATATATTTATATGTACATGTATGTGCATACTTATTTATTTAATTAATCTCAGAAAATCTTGGATTTAAATCTAGCCCCGTACTAACTGGTTGATCACGTAAGCTCTGTTTGTCTCAGTTTCCTGGTCTATAAAAGGAGGCTAATAATAGCATCTCCCTTCCAGTGTTATTGCAAGGATCAAATGAGATAATAATTGTACTTTGCACAGTGCCTGGCACATAGTAAGAGCTATATTAATGTTCACTCTTGTAAGACATCATATTTGTGCATACATATACATATGTGTACATGTACACATGTGTAAAAGAAATGCATTAAAGCTCAATGGGAACCAGGGGAAGGTAAATTCAATTCAGAGTAGGCTAAATCAGATCAGCTTGGCCAATACAGTTTCATAACAACATCAATTCAGAACTTTCATAGGTTTGATTTCCTTTCAGCCTAATCCACCAAGGAGTTGCACACAAGTTCTGTGGATTTTCTTGCACAATTACAGATTATTGCCATGGCAACAATGGCACCATGTGACCATTTTGCTACCTCAGAGACCAGAAACAGCCACTTAAAGGGAACACATATCATCTAGTAATGGGACTTCTGCTGTTGCCCTCACATTGTTTTAAGAGTAATCATTGCTTTTTTACAGATGTAGTTTCCCCCCATTTTCATGAGCTTTTTAAAGCAGTTTTGATTTGCTCTAAAACAGTTCCACATTTCCCTGAGTTTATTTGGCTATAATAAAAAGACATTTTGGGGTTTTGTGGAAGAAAAAAGGGGTGAAATTGATGACTTGATCGGGGGAGAGAAGTTGTTGGAAAGAAATAAGTATAAGAAATAACTTTTTAGCAGATGGTTTCTCTGCTCCCATTAGACTTGAGTTGAGACCCACATCATCCTTGCAACTATGGATCTCCATGTGCAGTGAGCCATTCTGGAAATCAAGTTCCCATTTTCTATAGAATAAGTTCTGATCTTCTGTCAGCTATGAGAAATGGAACCTATGCTAATTAGATTATAGAAATGATTGAGATAGGATACCAGGTAATATTTTCACTCCAGCAAAACAATCCATTTCTTTTCAGAAACTTATAGGCCTGGCCAAACCCCTGCTCATTCTGCCAAACATTTCCCCTTTAATTTTTTAACCTCTGGGCATTTCAGAGAAAATTGAATCCACATGTTTTAAGATTCATTTGCAAATGCAGTTTGCTCAAAGCTGTTTGATGACCAGTATGCCCTCTGAGTACTTTTATGAGCTTCCCCCCACACACACTTTTTTTTTTTCCTTTTCTAAACTCCTCCTCTCTGAATCAGGAAGTGGCATTTGGAGTTTGTTTAGGAATTCGAGGCCTGCTACTCACAAAAAGCTGCCAATGTTTCTCTTTCCCTGTTCTGAATCTTGGTAGTGTTAAAGAATAGTCTTCTTCATTGAATACTCCAGAATATTTGAGGGTAATGAGCTGTTGTTTATATACTAAAAAACTGAAGAACAGATTTTATATGGACACAGTCCAATTTTTATATCACATGGTTCTATCCCTCTTTCTTATGGGTGACATTTGTATGGAAACAGATGTTCTGTTTCTCAGGGACAAGTCTCCACCTGTGACAGAATTCCCCATTTAGAATTGTGCTTATAAAGCAATATCTTAAACTTGAAATTCTGGACCCTCCAGCCAAAATGGCAAAAAGGGACCTCAAGGTCCTTTGTCAATTGCAAGATCTTTAGATATGTCTAGGATCCCTTTTTCAAGAAATGTCTTTAAAACATATGGGTACTATTTCTTCCCGGTCTATTCAGTTAGAAGCAGGAGATTCTAATTCCTAGAATTATAATGATTCTAGTATAATAACATAATAATATTATAAGTACTGTAAGGGGGAGGGAGTATTCCAGGAACATGATAAAGGTAATTTCTTTTTTAAAAAATCCTGGGACATAAAATTTAAATCTAAGACACAGAATACTTAATGTTTGTGTGAACCTGGGCAAGTCATTTTACTTCAATTGCTTGCCAGAAAATGAATGCATGAACTTAAAGGAATGCTCTTGGTCTCATAAAACTGTATAGGGTAAAGAGGAAGAAATAACAGATGTTGGGGAAATATGTGGTAGGGTAATTATCACTAAATAGTGTTTTTGTTTTTGTGTTCAGTGTTTATTTTCGCAGTTCAGCTATAAGGGGCCAAAGTCAGGTGTTTTTTAATTATTATTGAAAATGTTAAGTGGCATCCCACCTGTGTTCCAGGATTTTCTTAATGAGACCTCATTCTGTTGAGAACTCTCTCTACATAAATATTTGTGAGAAAATAAGATGCTGCCAGGAAGCTTATTGAATACAATTGCTATTTTTTCCCTTTCTTTCTTCATTTCTCTTCACCACACTAATAGTCCCAGAGAAGCTCAAATTAAATTCACATGACCTATTTTTAACTTTCATCCAAACTTTTTTCCTCTCCTTCAAGCCTGAGAATTGAACAAATATTGTTCTTAATAGTGTGTTGTATGTGAAGTCATAACCATGATCAGTATTACATATTAGCTCTGAGGCATCACCATGAGAGTGGAAGGAACACTGAATTTGGGTCAGAAACCCAAGTCTAGATCCATTTATTCACTTCACCTCTCCTGTATGAGGATATTGGACAAGGGGATAGCTAAAGTCCCTAGAAGCCTCCAATGCCAAATTCAGCTCTCTTTTGACATAACACACAGCTTCCCATTAAATACTATATGTAGTCTCCTGTAATTTCCTTTTTCATATCAGTTCTACCAAATATTATCACAACTATTTCATAAAGAACAAATGAGGAACCCATAATTCCTTCCCCTAAATACTTAAGACTCCTTGAACACTCACAATTCTGTCTCTTCTTTGTTCCACCTAGTATGTTTAAGCCAGTGGCGATCTGGAAGACTCTCCATAGAGATTAAGTGGCTTGTGTTTTAGTACTCAACTATTCAAATTAGAAGCCACAAAATTATGAATACATAAAAACCAAAATATATTAAAAACATAATTTCATCACTCATATGTATTAAATAATTACTGTAATCACTTTTAACTCGATTTTTTTTAATTGAGGAAGACTGGAAGGAATGAAGAAGAAAGGAGAAAGATGCTGAGGGAAGGAAGAAGAGATATTGAATTCTGTCTTATCTACATGCTGTCCAAATAAATCACTTGATTAACTTCAAAGACACATCAAATTGGTTGTTTAGCTTTGTGTAAGAAAACACACACACTCATAACCATACACACACAGTATACACTGCTCATTTTTAAAACTAGTTTCATTGGTAAATATGTGTTCTCCTAATTACAAGTCATGGAAGAAAGAAGTTTAGAGAAGAGCTCCTTAAACTTTTTTCATTCACAAAATGTGAGTGAAATTTTCACCTGAGAAATTTTTACATGAGACTGGGTATACAAGAATATAAAATAAGTATCCAAATAAGAAATTTACCGATAATCATAATTTTGTGATCCTCACATTCAATTATGAGACTCCCATATATAGTCATGAACTACAGTTTAAGAAATGGGGGTTAGAGGTATGAGGGAGTTACTGTTCAGTCATTTTAGACATGTCCAATCCTTTCTGACCCCATTTAGGATTTTCTTGACAAAAATGCTGAAGTGATTTGCCCTTTCTTTCTTCTTCATTTTACAGAAGAAACTGAGGGTTAAATGACTTGTCCAGAGTGACATAGTAAGCATCAGATTTGAACTTAGGAAAAATGAATCTTCCTGACTCCAGACTTGGTATTCTATCCACTATGCTTCCTAGCTGCTCAAGTTGTCTTATGCTTTCTCCTCATTAAGAATTTTGTGGGTAGGAGAAAGAGGATGAACTTGGAGAAGGAGCAGGATCTCAATCAGAATTTTTTTGAAACCATCAATTACATAATTTTGTAACATTGGCCAAGCATTTACAGTGAAACTTTCTCCTAATATCATCTTTGGAGATCTCAAAAAAATACAGAATCACAAAATTTCAGAGGTAGAAGAGGCCTTAGATACTGTCTAGTCCAATTCACATCCATAAAAAAAAAATCCCCACTTTAGCATTCAGTGGTCATTCATTCTTTGCTTGCTAGTCTCCAGTGAGACAGAACTAAGTTCCCCAAAAGTCCATTTGATTTCTGGAGAATTCTAGTAACTAGTATTAGAACAACTGACCTAAATTTTCATCTTTGAAATTTTCATCCATTGTTTCTACTTCTTTGTACTGGGATGGGATCAAACAAGTTTAATCTCTCTTCCATATGACAGCTTTTTATTTTTATCTTACTTTTTTTACTTTCATTTTTATTGATGTATTTTGTTTTTATATTACATACACTTACAGATTATTCCCACTTCATGAAAGATCTCTGGTAACAAAGAAAACAGTTAAGTAAAACTAATAATATGGTGACTTCATCTGAAAGTTTATGAAACAGTTCACATCTGGACTACCCCTCCCACCCACCCCTTTTTTTTTTTAAACAGTACTTGAAGACTATTACATGTCCCCACCTCCCACCCTCCCAACCCCATTAAAACCCTTAATCTTCACTTCCCAAAGTTTTCACTGTAGTTTTTCAATAAACAACTACTTGATTGAGTGGCATTCTAAATCTTCATACCAAACTTCATCCTTAGGGACTAGTTTAATAACAAGGTCTAAGTGTATTATTCCTATGTGACATTGCTCAGAACAATATGACAAAAATTTGTACCTCTTTTGGAGGAGCTCAAAGGGAAAAGGATGAAAAATGAGGAACAAAGAGTTACCTCTTTAAACAAAACAAACAAAAAAACTACAATATTCAAAAGAATGATAGGAGCAATAATAGTAGTCAATATTTGCAAACACTTTACACACACCTTATTTGAATTCAAAACAAAGCTGTAAAGTAGCTTTTCCAAGCATCCTCATTTTTCTGATGAGATAATGGAACCTCAAAGAGGCACTATACTGCACACTTATAAGTTTAATCTGAATTATTAACATTTTCTTAAGCTAGATAATCAACAAAAAAATATATAAATCGAGCCCTGAGTTGTAGCCTTTGATGATTGTAAATCCTCACACTGAAATTATATATGTGTGTGTCTATATTTGAATACCTATTTCTTCAGCTAATTCAGCTGTGTGATCACTTTCCCTCTCTGGGACTCAGTTTCTCCATCTGTAAATTAAGGAGAATGAAATAGATCATCTCTAAGATCTTTGTAAACTCTGAGATTCTGATTCGATGGCTTGATTCTAGTTTTCCTTAGTTCTTAATGAGTTAGTAACCCTCATAGGAAAAGGAACATGGCCTATCATATGTACAGCTGACATTGGCTATTCAAGGTCTGTAAATGCCCTAGAGCCCAAATATCTTTCCATATCCCAGGAGAGGAAGCTGCTGCCAGGTCAAGACCAAGGTCCTGGGTTGGATAGGCTGAGGAAGCTCATACTATAACCATCTAAGCATACTTAGCCCAGGGAGGGAAAAATCAGAAGATTTCAGTTTCCATTACTGTTAGCCCCTTAACCTCTGCAAGCCAAACATAAGTAAATAAAACCCCAAAATAGAACTGTTTTAAAAATAACAAAGAAAAGTTTTATTTTTTCCCCTTCTTTTTTTCTTTGCCTTCCTTTTCGCTTTCCCCTCAGTAGCTTGAGCAAAAGAAACATGTCTTTTTTTGTGTATTCTGTTGGCATGATTGAGAGAATTCTGTTGGTTTATAGTTCAATTCTCTGGAGCTCACAGTTGGCATGTTGTTTGATTTTTCCCCAAATGGACCCGTTTGTATCTGACTTGATCGTGTTGTCTTGCTGATGCCTGAGGTCCTACACATGAGAGAAGGAGGAATATGAGAAGTGAAGAAGTGATTTTCTTTTTTGAAGTGATGATGTAAGGAAAGAAAAAGGAGAGGGGAGATAATTGAACAAAGAATCAGTGTCCAGGGTTGAAGAAGATAAGAGCTTTGCATTTTTTCTTCTTATTAGGTTTCTATATGTAAAAGACAGGATAATTTCTTCTAGAAAAAGCATGAGTCTAGAAATTGGAAGATCCCATCTTTATTCTCCACAATATCATATTTCAGGCCCTTCAATCCTTTAAAGTGGAAGCTTTTAGGTCCTGAGTAATCCTGATTGAGGCTCCTCGATATTTGAATTATTTCTTTCTGGCTGCTTGCAGTATTTTCTCCTTGATCTGATAACTCTGAAATTTAGCTATGACATTCCTTGGAGTTTTCATTTTGGGATCTCTTTCAGGAGGCAATAGGTGGATTCTTTCAAAGGATATTTTGCCCTCAGAGATCTCATCTCTAGTCTTGACTTAGCCTCTCAGTAAACACAAACTTAGCATGTCAATTAATCTCACACCATACCTTGATTTCTCCATCTGTAATTAAGAGAATTCTAATACTCTGTATCTCACAGGATTGTATTGAGGATATAGAAGCTATTAGAACTATAGAATTTTTGAGCCAGAAAAGATCCTCTAGTATAGCCTCCCCCTCATCACAAGATCCCTGACAGATGGTGACCCAGTCTCTGGTTGGGGTCATATGTTGAGCTGAAATCTAACACCTTGTGACTTCCTGACAGCAATTGGGAAGATGGTCTTTGAAGAAAGGCATTTTGTGGAGTCACAGAATGTTAGGGTTGGAAGGGAATCTCAGCAGTCCTAATCCTAACAGGAAGCATGACTACCTCCTATTTTCTCTAAATTTTTGACTTTTGGCCAAAAATCTCACTTCCTAAATCAACTGAATAGGAAAGAACTCATTAAATAGAATATGTATACACCCAGGGATACACATACATATACATTTTTGCTTACATATTAATTTTATACCTTGAAAAATTCTTAATTTCATAGTTATTCTTCCCACCCAAACAGATCTATTAACTAATTTTTAAAAATATTTCAATAACTATATTTCAGTAAAACTGGTTTCTTTCATTATGCTATGTTTCTTATGGTTAAAAACATGAAAAGTGGTACATAGACTTCACCAGATTGCGGAAAGGACTCATGACATGTAAAAGCAGTTATCAGGACCCCTGCTAAGTTGTATAGATAAGGGAACTGAGGCCTAGAAAGGCATGCATTTCTTGCACAAGATCACATAGGTAGTAGGATTTGTTCGTTTGCTCCAAGCTGAGCCAAGTAAGGATACCATCTTAGCCGACAGAAATAACCATACTTAAACAGGACATTAAACTATATTAATGGAGTAGACTGAGAAGCCATTAGAAATTCCTGGTTGAATCAAAGATTGATTTCAAAGACTCTGAGATACCTCAAGGCCAGCAGGATCTCCAGAGAGGATAGGAACTGATTGGAGCTGAAGCACTGCTTCGTCTGTGTGCATCTGAGTGAACATTTTAAATCTCCAAAGATTGAACTATAAAGAGAAATTAGTTTATTAATAATTCACCGTCTTCAAGAAGGGAAAAAAATGTCAAAAACATATGCTCAGGAACAAAGCTTGATTTTATTTTTCCTGTTTAGAATAAGGAACACTGTGTAGAAAAAGAGTTGTCAAACTCATAAGATTAATTTGGTCCCTTTTTTGATTATCATTGAGTGTGGCGCATTTGTGTATGTATGTATGTATGTATGTATGTATGTGTCAGGATGTGTGTGTGTGTGCGTGCGTGTGTACTTGTTCCAACTTCCTCCTTGATATTTCGAATTCTCCAAATTTCCTGCAGTTTGTGGGGAGTGTTAGTAATCCAGTATTTTCTTCAGGCTTTTAATTGTTCAGGACATTTTCATAGTATAATTATTAGTGAATTAAACTAAATTGGAGCTTGTGAATTCCAGGCAACTTACTCAAGTACATTATGAGAATGTGTATTCAACTTTTTATTTCTAATATAAAAGGAAAACTGATTAACAATAGAACCTAAGAAAGTTCCTCAAAGTAAAAAGCTGAAAAACACAACAGGATCATTTTAAAGGAGGATAGAAGCACAAGAAAGGGCAAAGAAGGAGAAGCCTCAGTTACTACCTAAGAAAGACCATTTTCTATTGGTTCATATGGCATAATGGCAAAAAAAAAAAAAAAAAAAGTATTGCATTTGGGAACAAATAACTAGAATTTGAACTCCGATGAATTTGAACGTGGCCTTTGGTAAGCAATCTACTAAACTTCCTCATTTGAAAAATAATGGGGTCATGCTAGATCAGATGTTCTTAATCTTTTTGTGTGTGTCATAGCTCCCTCTGGCAGTTTGGAGGAGCCTACAAAACCCCTTTCAGAGTAATATTATTTAAAACATAAGAAGAAAGAAAATCAAACTTAAATTGTTCATTTTTTTGTCCTTTTGATTCACAGTTCTGAAATCTGACGCCCTTGGTTAAGAACCTCCAGATTAGATGACCTCTTCCCTTCTAAGCCTCAATCTGTGTCTTTGATGACTATACAATTTCTTTGTGTTTCAATTTCCTCATAGGTAAAATTAGCAAATTGAATTAGGAGGACTTTTACGTCTTCTGCGTCTAACATGCCATTGTTCTAAGTTAATATGAAATAAAATATCCCCAAATACTACTGTAACATTTAAATAAAAAAGTGGAATTAAGCATAAGAAGACATTTCAGACTCCTCTCCAGAGTTCCCTTTAGGATTTGGCAAATGGGATAAATTTCCTGAAATCCAGAACTATGCATATTACTGCAGTATATAGAGAATTTAAAGAGGACTAGCACCTCTGGTGTGAGAGCTTTCTTAACTTTTTTCAGGCCTGCTCATCCACCTTTGGAGTCTACCTGGCACGCAATTCTAACCTGTGACTACAAGAAGCTGTACCATGAACACCCTGGAAAAACAACTCCATAGTGGCTAAACCAAGTTAAGGATAACTGAGGAATCTCAAACTCATCAGTGAATTAGGAGCTAAACTAGTCCCAGTGGAGGGCTTAGAGTTTGGTCAGACATTGCCAAGACCATTCTGGGCAATTGCCAGTCATCCTGACTTTTGACTTGCCACTGAACTTTGAAGACTCTCCTGAGCCTGAGACTGATGATTTTGTGGAACTCTGCCTTACTTAAATCAAATTCACAAGACATCATCCTGGGATATCATTGCTCCTCTTTGAAAATGCAATACAAGCAATAACAACGCATATTACCACAACACCCAAAATCTTTGTGATTTCCTTGGGTTGCTTATTGTCCTTTGTGAGCTGCATTTCCCAACCCCACCCTTTCCAACCACCACCACACACACACATATGCACACATTCCCTCTTTCTTAATTTCTTCTATAGAGTGACGCTAAGCTCTAGGGTTCACTAACCAAGGCTGCTCTTTAGCTCCAGTTTAAACAGATTTCTCATATCAGTATCTTAAGAATTTGTGATTTCATCTGTGAGAATAAGTCTGTTCATTAATGCAAACATCCCCATGTCTAAGTTTTCTTTTTAGTAACTTGAAAGTTGAGGAGAAGATGAAGAAATAGAAGAGGGAAAGGAGGAGAAGGAAAAATAAGAAGAAGGAGAAGAGGAGGATAAGGAGGAAGAAAACCAGTAGCATTTTCAACACCCTGGGATAAACCTTCTTGTGGTGATTTCCTTGTATTCAGAATATTTCCATCTTGATGGGATCTGGCAGAACTTGGGCGCCAGTGGCACAAATTTCAAGAACCCAAGGCATTCCCTTCCTTCTTTGCAAAGGTGAGGACTTATAGGTGTGAAATATTACATATGCTATCAAAATCAATTGATGTGTTAGCTGGTTTTTCTGAACTGCTTTTTCCTCCTTTCTTTTTTTATTCTCTTTTATAAGGATAAATGGATAGGAGGAAGGACAGTGAATAGAATATTGGATTTAAAGTTAAGGAGATTTGAGTCTGAATTGAGCCTCAGATATTAGTTGTGTAATCCTTACAAGTTGCACAAGTTCATGGTTTGTTTCTATTACAAACAAAATATGTCAGATTTTGTTTTGTTTTTGGTGAGACAATTGGGGTTCAGTGACTTTCCCAGTGTCACACAGCTATTGAGTATTAAATATCTGAGACTAGATTTGAACTTAGGTCTTCCTGACTCTAGGACCAATGTTCTATTCACTGTGCCATTTAGCTTTCCTATGCCAATATTTTTCAAAGAATAAATAAATAAAAACCACCTCAAGGTGACCATCACCTCAAAATCATACATGAGATTATAATTTAAGTGGAAGAACATATATACAAATTCAGGATGAGGGAAGAAAAGTCTTGCTCTTTTCAAGCTTTCTTCTTTCTAATCCTTCTCATATCTACAAGATTGATAGTCTCTAATCTGCCTCTAGAATAGAAGTTTTTATATTCTCTAACACCTTTTTGTCATGAACTCCTTTGGCAGGCTTCCATAAAATCTTATAAACATCTCAAATGAGAAAAATATATTCGTAGGATTACAACGAAAACTAATCATGCTGAAACAAAGATGTAAATTCTTACCATTCAAATTCACAGATTCCCCCTATGAAAAATCCTTGCTCTAGGATAAAAATCTGCCTCTGCTTTTAGTCTCATTTCATATTACTTCCCTTCACATGCTCTCCATTCCAGTCAAATTGGCCTGCTGGTTGTTTTTAACATGGCCTATCTCCTGCTTCTATACTTTTGTATAAAATGTTCCCCAAAAAAAACACCTTCTCCTTATCTCTGCCCAGAGGCAATTTTCTATACAAGACCTTTCTTCATCTTTTCATTTTGCTTGTTAATGCACTCTGCCTCTTGAAATGATTTTTAGTACTTCTGCATAAACTTTGCATTTGCTTTTCTCTCTGTGGGGGGAGGGGAGAGAGAGAGAGAGAGAGAGAGAGAGAGAGAGAGAGAGAGAGAGAGAGAGAGAGAGAGAGAGAGAGAGAGAGAGAGGGGTTGAATTCTCTCAGGTAGAACAGTAGAACAGAAGCTCCTTGAGGACAGGGATTTTTGGGGGGAGGCCTTTACATTCCTACTGCTTAGCCTATAGCCTGTATATATAGTAGGTGCTTAATTAATATATGGGGAACAGAATTGGATTGCCTAATCCCACATAGGAAGAAGGATCATAGATTTTGAATTGTAAAAGGACTAGCTACTTCTACTCTTTCATGTTGCAGATGAGGACAGTAAGTCCCAGATTGGTTAAGTGACTTGATCAAGATCACATAAGTCATTAGTCTAACCCATTCTAACCCAGATTCTTTGACTCTAAATATAACTCTTTTTGGGGGGCATTAAGCTACTCCTAGTACAGTCTTAATATTCAGAATTCCCCTTTAAATGCAATATTTCTGGTGTGATCTCAAGCTCTATTGCTTGCTTCTTCATCTGTAGAAATGGGGATAATACTTGCATGCCTACCTCATAAAGTTGTTCTTTTTTGTTTTTTTAGGCTGGGGTTAAGTGACTTGCCCAGGGTCACACAGCTAGGAAGTGTTAAGTGTCTGAGATCAGATTTGAACTCAGGTCCTTCTGAATTCAAGGCTGGTGCTCTATCCACTGTGCCACCTAGCTGCCCCTTCATAAAGTTGTTCTCAAGGAAGAATTGTATAAACAAAAGAGCACTATAGACATCTGAGCTATTTTCTCTTCCTAGACTATAAAATTGAAGGCAAAGAAATTTTTTTTGGTATACTCTACCTCCTCCTTCCTATTATTCCTGTACTCGGTGAGAGTTGTCCTGGTAATATTTTGAAACGTGGTTTTCTTTAGAGCACCTGCAAATATGGCTCACATCTGGTTCCTCCCCCAAAAGGGAACCTGGCCTAAAGCTGTTTTCTTGTTTTGGGTTCACAGAACTTTTTTTTCTCTAATCAGAATCTCAGGATACTTCAGATTTTCTCCAGCCTGGAAAGTATAACTACTCAAAAGCTGATGCAGCATTTGGTACTACATGGGGCTGTCCTTCTCTGAAGCTCACTATTCTTTTTGCCTTACCTTCTCATATGACTGATACTGTCTCTCATTCTGGATGTAATTTGTAATTACATCTGGATGTAATTCCTCAACTTTTCTTTTGCCTCTGTCTTTCCCCTCCAACAACATAAGGTTAACAGAATAAGACTTCATTTGAAGTTTCAGCTTATTTATGTAATTAGAAATGATACTATTCAATTTTTTCCTCATGAGATGCCTCTTGAGCTTGGTAAAGTACTTTGTCCCATAGTAAATAATGATGGGAGTACCATTGTCTCTAATTAAGACAGGAGAAACCCTATGTACTCTTGCTTTGCTGCTTGCTAATTCCTAAAATATAGAAGTTCCACTTCCAAGGAGTTTGGACATTGGTTTTGACTCTGCCCAGTTTCCGTTTCATTGAATTTAGTCAATTGCTTGGTTTCAAAATCCTTTTTGGTCCCTTTACTAATCCAGAATGACTACTGATACCTGACTGGGACCTAGAACTCTTCCTTCAAATATATCTAAGCTGAGGGGGTTATGAAAAAAAAAAAAGTACTGTTTCAACTGAGGGTTGAATTTGCTAAATTTGAACCCTGACAACCTAGATTCAAATTTCAGCTTTGTCCTTATCTGACTTTCCAAGACTTGATGTCCATTTCTATAATGTTATTGGAAAGGGGAAGAAGGAAGTGATTAGATGTCCTTCAAAT
The DNA here is from genome assembly GCF_048593235.1 of Sminthopsis crassicaudata. Lineage (NCBI taxonomy): Eukaryota > Metazoa > Chordata > Mammalia > Dasyuromorphia > Dasyuridae > Sminthopsis > Sminthopsis crassicaudata. The sequence continues at coordinate 407,922,309 of NC_133618.1, read as the reverse complement.
TCCCTTTCAGATCTACATCTTTGGAGATTTTGACTTGACTTGAGGGTTAAGTTATCAATTAGCTAAAGGATCAGGATAAACCTCTTGGGGAGTGAGGGGACAAAAAAAAAAGAGTGAAATCTAAAATACCAAGGGGGTATAAGAAGAAATTTCCTGAAAAAAGAAATAGAGGAAAAACTATTTAAACAATTTTACTATTTCCCCAAGACCTGGTAACTGGCCCAATTAACATTATTTTCAAAGAACAAATGTGGAAGTAGTTGAGGCAGAAGTTAAGTAATTGCAAAAGCAATAACAAGAAGAACAATAAATTCTGTAATTCCTTCAACAATCCAGTAGAGCATTTCAAGAGATATAAGAAGTTATTCAATCAGTAGGCATTTTTACAATATCTTCACTCTGTACTAGCCATGGTGATGATATGAGAGAAAAATCCTCATGAGTTTATGTCAGTTGGGAAGACTAACCATACATAGTCAAAATAGCAAGTAATCAAACAAATAAAAAATAATAACACAATTCACATTAAATTGATCCATCAAATTTGTTTTCTAAGTGTAAACTCAATCAGGCTTCCTGGATTTTCATTTCAATTACAACTACCATCATACCTCTCTATCCCTTAACTGTTGTCTATTGTATTGGAACAGATTCCTAATTGGTCTCTCTACCTTCACCCTCATAATTTTTGAGGAGCCTATTCTGATCTATTTGACCCATCCCATCCTAGCTACTGACCTTTTCCTTGGAAATTAAATTACTTATATTTTATATTTTTTTTCTATATGATTATTCTTTATCCTCAAGAAAATGGAACTTCTTTGAGGTCAGAGATATTTTTTGCCTTTGTCTCTGTATTCCCAAGGCAAATCCATATAGTAGGTCCTGGTTTAATAAAAATGGTTGAATGAATGAGTTCTGAGGAGAATACATTGAATGGAGATGTTACAGTGGTCCACAGTGACCATTTCACTGCCAATTTGAAAAAAATGTTCTCTCTACAAAGTAAGTGTAAGTTGGAATTGACTAAATCAAACAAACAGCCAACTGACTAGACTCTATACTAGATAGTAAGGCTGGATTAGCTATTCCCAAAAGCAGACTCCCTTTGAAAAGTTAAAATAAGATGTTTATATCAGTACCATATTTTCATTGACTTTTTGGAAGGGGGTTGGAGATCCCTTAAGAAGATCATGGTACAGGGCATAATAAGGACAAATGTTCTGCCAAGATCAATAATCCAAATGTCCTACCAATGTCACAGAGTCCAAAAGACAACGCTAATATCAAAGTACATGGAAGAATATGGGTAGAAAAACCTGAGAACAAACTGCTTAGGCAATCTGGCAAACAGTCCCACTTTTAAAATAGCAGAACCCTAAAATGCATCCTGTTTGTGTCCTGAACTGGCCCAGCTCCAGACGTGTTCCCAAGTTCAGTCCCTGTGCTCTATTCTCGTTCCCTCTGTGAGTCCTCACCTCTATTTTTTGAAATCCTATCCATTCTTTAAAGCATAACACAAATGCCATCTCCTCCACGAATCCTTTTCTGCTCCCTCAGTTAATATCTTCCTCCTTATGTTGACTTTACTTAGCATTTATTGATGTATTCATCATGTGTCATTCAATATACTGAATTGTGTATTATCATATTCCTCTTACTTATTTGTGAATTCCATGAGGGCAGGGACTCTGTCTTACTTAATTTTTATATCTTTCCTGTTTCCCAGCACAATGCTCTTCCTACATTAAGCATTTAATAAAAGCTTAATGAAACTGCTGACACATCTATAGAAATATAAGGCCTGTCTTTAGCCTTCTGAGTCAACATGATAATGAGAAAGTGCTGAGAGAAGAAATTATTGTTCTAATCTAGGCTCAGCCACAACTAGCTGTGTGACCTTGGATTAGTCATATTCTTCTGTAAGTGGTTAAATTATAGTTTAGAGGAGTGGTTAAATTAGAGGTTGCCTAATGTAACTTTCAGTTATAATTTCTTTGATTTTGTGCATATGTGTGCATGTGTAAGTATATACATATAGACAATTTTTTAAAGCAGGGGGAAGTCCAAGGAGCCCAAGAAAACAAACAGAATATCTGTGCAAATGATGACAAGATCATGGATGCCTTCTTAACAGCTAAAAAGGTCAGATAGTTATGAATTTTTATATATTAAAAATTGATAGCAGCATGACCTCATTAAAGAGCTAATATTAGTAGAAATGGATAGGTCAGTGTCAAAAACAATGCCCAATTCCCAGCACGAGGTACCTAACTTAGTCACGTTGTGTCAACTCCAACAGAATGTGAGCAGAGGTAGAATACAGACTGTCATTCCCAATTAACAAAACCTCTGGTTTGTCCATGTTTAGTGTCAAAGAATTATGACACATCCAAGATGAGACAGCCATTGGACACCGACTGTCCCATTCACACCTGTCCTGCATACAATCAAAACTGATCACTTATTAATGTCATCGTCATAGTCTCGGTCCCATTTTCCACGTTCATTTCTTCCTTGCTATTAATTCATTCAGTGACAGTATGGTCACATTTATAAGGAAACTCAGGATACTTCATAGCATCCTCCCAGAAAGAACAAAATTATAGAATGTCAGTGCTGATCATCAAATTTCAGTCTTTTCATTTTATAGATGCAGAAATGAAGGTCTAGAGAATTGTAGTGACCTGAGCAAAGCAAAAATTATAGAATGTCCAAGTCTACCAATGAGTTACCCAGAAATATTGATTTCTTGGACATCTGCTAAGCAGAGATGCTGAGGACTCAAGAACAAAGCTGGGATTTTAGAAAAAACTGAGATAAAAGGGAGTTTGGGGGCATTTAGAATGAAGAAAATGAAGAATCAAACACATTTTGGATAGATAAATAAACACAATTTTGATAGATTAAAAAACACAGTATCCAGGATGACAATAGAAGCTTATGTTTGTCTAAAGAATATGATTAAGTTTGATATAAATCTGGGTATTATTCTACCAAATAATACAGGAATGAAAATTAAATGAAGGAGCAGATATGAAAAAGCTCAGGAATTTGCTGGTGAATGAGATCCCTTAAAATGGTGTTAGTTGATGGCAAACCACCATATTGATGAGATTCAGTAAATGGCTTTGATTTTAAGGGAATAAGGATCAATCTGGACGTGATATAATTCCTATGAGTTTAAATTTGTCCTTGAATTGGTAATCTCCAAAACTATTTAGTCTAATCTTTGAATTTTACAGAAGAGGAAACTGAGGCCTTGAGAGGGAAATTGGCTTAAAGTCATAAAATAAGCAGAAGTGAGACCAGAACTCAGGTCTCCTATGTCCTCATCTTGTACTGTTTTTATTGTATTAAGTTGCAGCCCTGATAACTTAGTTCAGGAAAAAAAAAGGGAGGAAATAGAAAAAAAAATTTTAAGATGCATTTGCAGATGATCTAAGAAACATGATACTGGCCAGAGCCCAACACCATGGCCTTTTGGTGCAGGCCCAGCCTTTCCCATGGGATCAGAAGATGACTCATAAAGGAGCCCCTCCCATAGAGAGTCCTTTGCAGCCAGTAAGTTATTGTTGAGGAGATCTGATGTGCCAAAAAAGGTCAGATTTTCTCTGAGATAACTATTTGTTTACCATCCCTCCAAACAAGCCCTCGCAAGACTATTTCCCGAACTGTACAGAAGAAGAATGTCAGTGTCTGAAAGATGAAGTTCACCTCTGACCAGTATTTTATTTTTATTTATTTATTTTTATGTGTGTATGTATGTATATATCTATATATTAGAATCAGAGGCCATGTCTCTTGCCAAAGATCAGTGTAGTTTATGGAAGTTCCACAGCTCCGAAAGAACAAAATATAAAAGTCTGATAGACTGAACCAAACCAATAAACTAAACCAATAAAATTGTTCCTGCAAAAATAAAATGAGATAACCCACAACATACTTCTAGTAATTTTTCAGGAGATAGAAAGTAGGGATCAAGATAGAAGTAAAAGAGTGATACATAGAATGTTAGTAGATGTGTCTTAATCTGATGTTCACTGACAAGATGGAAGTAAAAGAGTGATATGTGAATAAATTTTATTGATTTCCCCCCCTTCCCTCCTAGAGAGTTCTCTTACAGGGAAAAAAATTGCAAAGTAAGAAGAAAAAAAGATGTCAAAATCAATTAACACACTTTTTAAAAATAGGGTTTTATGCTGTATTCATCATCAATCTTGACCTCAGCAAAGGAGTAGAAAGGAAGGTTCTTCCTTGGACCTAAGATTGTTTTGTATAGTCTTGCAACATTCATTTTCATCTGTTTTGTTGGTAGTGGTGATGGTGCTATTCTTTCCATTTACATTGTTGCAGCATTTTATACATTGTTTTCCTGGCTCTGTTCATTTTATTTTGCATCAAATCTTATGAGTCTTTCTGTGCTTCTCTGCATTCACCATGTTAGTGATTCTCATATGAAACAGTAATATGCTATTATATACCACATTTTGTTTAACAATTCCCCAATTGATAAAGTACCTTTTCAGCCAGAGGATAGAGATAAAAATTAAACTTGTGATCACATATCTCCTTTGTGGAATTCCTGGATAAGAAAACTTCCTGTCCTAATTCAGGACAACTGTAAAATTCTCTCCAATCTTAGTTTTAGATATTTGCCAAGAGCACTAATGATATGTGTCATAGGTTGGACTTGAAATCAGGCCTTGCTCATCCAAGGTCAGCTCTTTATCCACTTTATTATGCTGCCTCTCATTTTGCTAAAGGCAAATGTTTAAAAGTCCTGTTTAAAAAGTGTTTTTAAAAGCCTCCAGATTACTGGTCAACAACTATTAAGGGACATGAAGGTTTGACTTGGCTGTTGTTCTATTTGGTTTAAGACCCAAGGCTGTCAGGTTCTGGAGAAAGATGTTGCCCAGGAAATTTGGAGGACATCCTATTTTGAGGAAAGTTGACATGACTTCTACTTGGCTCACAGTTTTTTTAGGACTGTCATTTCGGACATAACTGGGTCCAAACTAGAGAGTGTAGTATAGCAGTCATAAAAGTAGAACCAAATATCAAGTGACACTTGTGGAACCTCAATCTTATATAAAAAGGCTGAAAGTTGCCTTCCTTCTAATGCTTGAGCAAAATCTTTGAGAAAATGCTTCTTAGGTAGAACTCACTGGAGAAGGAAGGAGACTTCTTTAGGTCTCACCACAGGCAACATCAAGCTGAAGAACTGGGAATGCTGCCCCTATTTATCACGTCTCAGGTTGGATCCATAATGCTGGCAGGACTGGAGTGAGAAAGAAAGGCAGAGGATGTGAGGCAGATGCAGAGGCGTTTCCAGGACATTGGGGGGTGGCTTTCCAAGCCAACTCTTAGAACTGCAAACCCTCACTAACAAGCTCTGTCCAGCTCATGATGTTTACCATAGAAAACAAGGAGAAGGACAAAGCTCAAGGTCCATTACTGTTAAAACTTCATTTATGAATACATTTCAGTCTGGAGAATACCAGTGGTATTCAAAATAATGATAATGTCAAGATAATTTGGCACATAAGAAGCATTCATAAATATGCTTTCATTCATTTATCAAGAAAACATGTTTTAACTGCCATGACATGGAAATTGAAGGAAAGGATACTGAGGAGAGGGAGGAAATCCTCTAGTTATATGCTATATAATTTGGAGGCTATTAAATTCTACTCACCCATCCTTTTAATGCATTTGTTTCAGAGGAACAGGTGCTCATAGATTGTCAGGAACAGCTCAGCATATGCAGAAAATCAATCCCAAATAAAGTTCAAAAAGACACTTTCAAAGCTGGGTTCAAGGTGACAAATGGTCACTAATGAGAAATGGACTCTTGCCCCTTGCTTGACTGACGGGTGAAAGGAGATCCTGTGTAGAGAGGACACCTGCTCTTCCCTGGTCCAATTAAGACCTCCAACTGTTTGCAGTAATATGAGATTCAAATTAATTGATTCTCCCTTTTTAATCTGCCCCCAGGAAAGTCGGACATGAAGTAGGTACTGTGGAATGATAATAAAATAAAATGACAAGTAATTTTAATGTTTTCTGAAGTGTATGCCATATAGTATTACTTCCATCTTCTCATGGCTTTAATCCCCTCACCATGCCACTATTCTCTCTGCTTTTAGGGAAACATAACAGAGAGGTAGAAGGGATCTGGAATATAATTTTGTCCAACTTGTTTCTGCATTGCCCATTCCACTTTTGTACAGCTCTAATTTTTTGGAAATTTTGATATACATTCAGCCAACACCTGCTTTTTTGGCACTTCTGCCCATTTCTCCTAGTTTTGTCATCTTGGGCCAAGCAAAAGGAGTTTAATATCTTCTGCATGATAGCTTTACAAAAATTTGAAGACAGCTCTAACAAGTAGTCATTCATCCTCTACTTAAAAATCTTTTAAGAGGGAAAATCTATATCTTCCCAACTAGTCTTTGAGAGGAGGGAACATTTTTCCCCTTTGTCTTTCTATATCTAGGGTCTAACACAGTTCTTTGCCTCTAAGGTCACCTTCTATTTACATGATATTTATCTGATATATACCTAGTTATTTACACAGTTCTCCTAGGGGTGTGCTAGAGCCAAGTTATATCAGCTCAAGAAAGATGATTACTAAATTTTCACTTTAGAAATGGGCAAATGTTACAAATCAGAACTTCAACGATTGTTTTGTTGATTGTTGGGACTAAAGAAAGTAATGGAGAAAATGTTAATAACGCATATCTAACTTAAAGCTATGTCATGTGTTTTTAGAAAACTAGTAGCACTAGTAGTCTTCCCCATTGAAGGATAAGGGACTATGGGTTTTTTGTTTCTTTGTTTGTTTGTTTGTTTGTTTTGCCTCTACAGACCCAAATCTTGCCATAGTGCCAGAAATATAGTAGACACTTATGGTAGTGGTGATGGTAGAGGTTGGGGGAAGGATGAAGTCCTGCATTTTCAATCTGGAGAATTTGCTTTGAATTCTTTCTGACTCTTCCAATTATTGCCTCTGAGATATCCTGAGACACTTGGAAAGTCCTTTTACCTCTTTGGGCCTCAATCTCCACATCTAAAAACAAAAAAAGGTATTAAACTAATTTACCCTTGAGGTTTTTTTAAACTCTGTGTCTATGAACTTTGAACTACGACCTCCTTAAATCTTTTCTTTTCTAGACTCAATATAAGTTTCTTCAACTGGTCCTAATATCAGATAGAATTTAAGCTTCTTGAGATCTGGTAGTGTTTCATTTTTATCTTTGTATGTTCATGTCTACACTACCCAACACATAGTAGATATTTAGTAAATCTGTATTGATGGACTGATATGGCATGATCTCATAATGTAATCTAAGATTGCATTCTGCATTCTCATTTTTAGCAGCAATGTCACACTATTAACTCATATTATTTTACCTCCATGGCACAGGCCCTATAACAACAATAGCAACAACAAGCATTTTTATAATGCCTATTATGTGCCAGGCACTGTGATAAACATTGTACAAATATTATCTCATTTGATCTGCACAATAACCCTAAGAAGTAAGTACTATTACAGTTTGGGACACTGAGGCAAACAGATTTTTTTAGTGATTTGCCCAAAGCTATATAGCCAGTAAGTATCTGAAGCCACATTTAAAGGCATCTTCCTTGTTTTATGCCCAGCCCTCTATTCATTGTGTCACCTAACTGTAATGTTAGGGCCAGCTTTCTAGAGGTCCTCTGGAAGGGCCTTAGTCTCAGCAGGACAGACACCACAAGAGAGAATGGACAAGAACAGAGTCCAACTGATACATTGTTGGTGGAATTGTGACTACATCCAGCCATTCTGGAGAGCCATTTGGAACTATGCTCAAAAAGTTGTCAGACTATGGCTTATATCCCAAAGAAATCTTAAAGAAGGGAAAGGGACTTGTATGTGCAAGAATGTTTGTGGCAGCCCTCTTTGTAGTGACCAGAAACTGGAAACTAAATGGATGCCCATCAATTGTGGTATATGAATATTATGGAATATTATTGTTCTGTAAGAAATGATCAGCAGGATGATTTCAGAAAAGCCTGGAGAGACTTACATGAACTGATGCTGAGTGAAATGAGCAGGACCAGGAGATCATTATATACTTCAACAACATTACTATATGATGGTCAATCAGTTCCAATAGAGCAGTAGTTAATTGAACCAGCTACACTTAGTGAAAGAACTCTGGAAAATGAGTATGAACCACTTCATAAATTCCCAATCCCTCTATTTTTATCCGCCTGCATTTTTTATTTCCTTCACAGGTTAATTGTACACTATTTCAAAGTCCGATTCTTTTTGTACAGCAAAATAACTATGAATATATACATATATATATATACATATATATATATACATATATATATGTGTGTGTATTGTATTTAACTTACACTTTACATATTTAACAAGTATTAGTCAACCTGCCATCTGGGGGAGGGGGTGGGGGAAAAAAGGGGAAAAATTGGAACAATAGGTTTTGCAATTGTCAATACTGAAAAATTACCCATGCATATATCTTGTAAATAAAAAGTTATATTTAAAAAAAGACTATAAAGTTCAAAGTCTTCATTGTCTCTTACACAGTCTGTTTCTCATAGTCTGACTCAGTCTCAGTCTGACTCAGTCTTCTCCAGCAGTCTGCTAGTCTGCCAGTCTCAATTTCTCCCTAGTTTAATTACACTATTACAGTATGCTGAATATGTGTGAACTAGAGAACCATTACATTACCATACTAAGTACTAAGTATATATATGAACTAGAGAACCATTATCTCATCAATTCCACTGAATTAACACCTTGTTTCAAGTATACTTCTCCAGAATCCCAGCTTTCTACACTACCTCTTTTCTCTCTTACTATCCCCTTTTCTTGGTGATTTCATCAGTTCTCATAGGTTCAATTCTATCCTTTTCATAAATGACTCCAGGATAAATTTATCCAGCACTAGTTTCTCTCCTGAGCTCCTCAATATGTCCAAAACAGAACTCAGTATCTTTATCCTCAAACCCTCTCTCCTTCAAACTTTTCCTTCTGTTTTTTAAAGAAAACCACAATTCTTGAAGTCACTTAGGTTTGTAACCTCAAACTTTCCTTTACTCTTCCCATTTCTTTTTCTTCTTCCTTTCTTTTTTTTGTGAAGCAATTAGGGTTAAGTGACTTGCCCAGGATCATACAGCCAGTAAATGTTAAGTAGACTTTCCCATTTTTTGATGTTTTGTTTCTAATCAGCTGCCCAGTTCTATAGTCAATATGTCTTGCAACATCATGTCTTGAAAATATTTTCTTTTTTTCCCAATTGCATAGTCACCCCTCTAATTTAGACCCTCATCATCTCTTCTGTTTATTATTGCATCAGTCTCCTAATTGAATTTTCATTTTCCAGTCACTTTCCTTTTTAATCTATCCTTCACACAGTACCCAAAATAATATACGTAAAGGACATGTCTGAACTTCTCATTCTGCTGCTCAAGATTCTTCAATGGTCTCTTATCGCCTTCAAATAATGAACACAATGCCATTGTATTTGAAATAGCCTATTTTCTCAAGCTTATTACATTTCACTCCTTTTCCACACTCTACATTACAACAAACTCAGCCTACTTGCATTTCCCCAAAGTTAGCATTTCCTTTCCTGCTTTCATGCCTTTCATAGTTTCCCCACCTTCATCAACATGTCCTATAATCCATAGTTTCCTATAAGAATAGGATAACCATTTTTTGTAAGAAGCCTTTCAAAATACTCTTAGTTATAAATGTTTTCTCCTTTCTCAACAATCACCATTTGCTTAATTATCTGTTTACAAGTTGTGTCCCCTAGAAGAACATAAGTTCTTTGATGGTAGAAATGTTCTTTTGTTTTGTCTTAATAGCATCAGTATCTAATGTAATGCCTTCTACATAAGTGTCTAAATAAGTGATTTTAGATTGGATTAAAATTTCAGAATTTGTTTCAATTCTTGCAATTTTGGAGCCTCTCAGATGGTGCCACTGGCCGACATATGTAGCTATTCTAGAGGTCAGTGGCACTCATTTTACAGATCAAATCATGGCCATATCCCTTTAACTAGACATCCTTGAACATTCCCAGAATGGTTAGCGAATTCACCTACTGAACTTGAATGTCAAGTAGACTTCAGCATTCTCATTTTTTATGATTTTTCTTTTTAAATCTCCTAGATTCTAGGTGGCATACAGAGTGGCATTTATGTGTCTTACTTGCCCCTTTTTATCTAATGTTAAAGGGCAAAACAAGCTTCTTATTCCCACTTCTCTCTCTCTCTTTTGCAAGGTAGAATATCTTAAACTTCCTTGACATTCTGGCATCGTGCCCTGTATCAGGGAAAACACAACAAAACAAAACCAACAAGAGCCCTGCTGTCATGCTGTGACCTTGCTTTGGCAGCCAGATGGAGTAGAGTCCCAAAAGTCTTCAATATACCATGCACCTAAGCAAGGTAAATGAGAGCTCCAAGACACAAAGACATCACAGCAAACTGCAGGGTCATGAGAGGAGGTGACCACATGTGTCCTTGCTTCTTTTTGTCTCTTGGCTGCTTGTCTTTTTGTCTGTGGGCTGATGGCAGATATTTAGGGGAAAGAGTTTCCCTGGCACTCCTATTGATGAGACTTGGCTTGTGAAGTTGGGAGAAGAGCAGGAAAGGATGCAAACAGAAGTGTCAAAATAGTGTAAGCAAGTGTTGTCCCAGTAGGAGTCTGTAAACTTGCAGAGGAGACAAGCTGAATTCTAAGGGAATTAAATTTGTGAAGTATCATTTCACCTTCAGAAATGTGTATGTGTATTTGTACATGTATTTGTTCTTTTGAATTATGATTGCCAAGACTCTACATTAGTTTATGAAACCTTGAAGGTTATGGCAGGGATAACCAAGGAGAGGCAGCTTGTAGGTTCAGTGGATAAAAGCATTGATCCTGAAAGTCAAGACCACCAATTCAAATCTGGCCTTAGACACTTACTAGTGCTATGTGATCCTTGGTAAGTCATTTAACCTCTGCTCAGTTTCTCAGTTTCCTTTATTGTAAAATGAGGATAATAATAGAACCTACCTTACTTATTAAGTATCAAATGATATAATTTTTGTAAAGAATTTAGCAGTGTCTGGCACATAGTAAATACATAATACTTGTTTCCTTTTTTCCTTCCTATCTTTCTTTTTCACCCCTCTTCTCTCCTTCCCTCCCTCTTTCCTTCCTCCCTTCTTTTCTTCCCTCCTTTTTCCTCCCTTTTTTCCTTTCTTCCTTCCTTCCTTTTTTCTTCCCTCCTTCCTCCTCCCTTCTTTCCTCTCTTCCTCCCTTTCTTCCTTCCTCCCTTCCTTTCCTCCCTTTTTTCCTTCTTTCCTCCTACTGGATGGATAACCTACATTTGTCTGAATGTTCACCTTGAACAGTCACTGAAAACAGAGTTGAGACTATATTTGTATAGAAAAGGAAGAGTGGGTTGAAGTATCTTTCAGAAATTGCAGCATTCTTTTATTATCCCCCTACCTGTTCCCTGAAATAATATTTAAGAAACATCCATCTTTTTCATTTCAGTTTTCTTGCTGTAATTATGAGATATGGTGACAATATTGTCAAGAATATCTTAGGAGCTATTATGGTGTTATGGATCAAGTACTGACCTTGGAATCAGGCTAGCTGGGTTTTAACCTTAGCACTAATAACACCTATATGACTTTGGACATTCTCTCTTTGGTTAAATGAAAAGATTGTAGTAAACAATCACGCCCCCCCCAAAAAAAAACCTCTTCCAATTCTAAGATTCTGTTTTCTAAGATGAGAAAGGCCAATAGTTTGGCAACCACTAACCTCCTCACCTAAGTATAGCCTCAAAATTGTTTTTCTGAGGAATGAAGAAGGGCCAATGGCCAGATCAAAACCAGTCAACCTCAACACATTTCTCAGAAGCCCAATCTGTAAGTTAAGAGAATTCTTTCTGAATGTCCTTATAGCTTCCTGGTTCAATCTCCCAGGTATTTAAAGTACCTATGTGTACACTGTTAAGAGTCATTAATTCACCAAAATGAAAATTTTTGTATCATAAATTTAAAACTAGACAGGACTTCAGAGATGACTTAAGGATCCTTAATTTTTTTAAGTCATAGATTCCTTTGACAATCTAGTGAAACCTATGGAGCCTGACTTAGAATAATATTTTTAAAACCCAAAGTAAAATACATGGTGGTTTATAAAAGAAATAAATAATATTGAAATAATCAAAACATTGAAAACATTGAAATGATAAAATAATTGAAGTTAACAAAATGTTTTTTAAAAAACAAAATGACAGGTTAAAAAGCCCTGAACAAGTCTAATCCCTTTATTTATTGATAACCTGAATCCCAGGAAAGTTCATTATCTTGCCAGAAGCCACATGAGTAGCAAGTAGAAGAGGCAGGATGGAACCTTTATCACAGAATGATAAATATAGGAGGGAATCTTGGAAGCCATTTGCTCCAACTTCTCTCATTGTAAAAATGAGGGAACAGGTCTCCAGGTCACATAAGAAATAAGTGAAAGAGCTGGGACTTGAACCCAGGTCCTTCAATTCTATGCCCAGTCCCTCTTCCCTATTACATTTTAACTCTATGAATCAGTAAGGCAGCATGCCCAAAGAGAGGTTGTAACTAAGATCTGAGTTCTAAGATCCAACTGAGCTTGAGTCCAATTAACATGGCATCATTTGCCCTATTTGAACACTGGCACTAATATTTATGGCATGAAGATGTTTAGAAATGGTTAATGAAAGGACCAACCACAAAGAGGCTGAAAACATAGTTTACTGTTTTGATTTAAAATGAAATGAAACAATGCACCATCTCTGTGGCTTTCAGTATCAGTTCACTGAATCGGATGCTTTCACGCCATACGGAGACTGGCAATGAGGCTCATTGTAGGAGGTTTGAGAACCTGAGGAAAAAACAGGGTTTTCCAGCTGCCACTGAGCTTCAGAGTTTCTCAGAGGAGCTCACGGCTCTGTTTATCCATCTCACATCTCCTTGCATATGATTTGCAGGCTCTTCCCTGTGAACTGGGTAGTGTAAGGTGCTACTTTTCCGCCCATTTTCCTTCTCAGGAGAAATCAGGAAATGTTTCCTCTCCAAGCTGCCTCAGCTTTTCTGCCTTGGAAAATTAACTGTGTCACTGCCACTCTATATACTCAATTTGCTAAGTAAAATGCCCTTCTTCCCTTCCAAGGTGCCTGAGGCATGTTCTATTGCTCTGGGGGAGGTGACTGGCATTCACTTCTCTGGCTCGTGGCTTTGTAAACTAGCCAGCACACCCAGTGCTAAAGGGGTGTTGGCCCTGGGTTCACTGATGTGGGCATTCATTTTCCATCATTAAAAAACCCCATGTGAATATCAGCCAGAAAATGAAGTGGGAGATGCAGCAAATAATTTTTTCAGCCTAAAGAACATTTTCACACATATTTTTCCAAAGAAGAAGCCAAGATTAACTAGAGTGTCTAGAATCATAAGAAAGAATATGGTCTTCAAATCTGGAACCTAATTAGCAGGTCTATGGTCCATTCACTATAGTGTTCTTTCGCAATAGCTACCAAGGCTTGAATTGTAAGAAGGTAAGAAGGCACTTCAGGGTATGAGTTGGTTTCTGAGGTCTTTTCCAACTCTGGGACACTGTGATTCTGCCTCTACAAGGTCTTTCTCAACTGCTTATTTCCACAGTCATTTCTTTTCATATCTGGATCTCTGTCAAACTTAATTGCCTAAAATTCATGAATGAGAAATTATTGAGTTTACTTTTTGTCAAGCACTGGGGATGCAAATCTAAAAGGCAAAAATAATGTTAATTAACTAAGGAATTAATTAAAAGGAAAAAAATAGAAAAAAGATAGTCCCTGACCTTAAGAAGCTCACATTTCAACAGACAGGAGGGTATATTTTGGTGTGGAAAGTTGCACAGATATTGAATGGAGCCACAGAGTATAGGAGATTGACTCACTTTTTCCAGTAGTAATGGCAGTGTTGTCTAGAGTATGGCTCCTGAACTAGAAAGTGGAAGCAGTGATGGGGAGTGGGAGGGTAGGAAAGAAAAGGAGTAGATTGGGAAGAGAAGTAAAGTATGGAAGGTACTATCAAAGCAATGATCAGGTGACAAAATGAATAGTGATTAGAGATGTCCTGTACATATATAGTAGTTCACAAGACACTTAGCAATCAAGAGAATAGGGTCTTAGGATGAGAATTCAAGAAATAAAAAAGTTAAATCTTCAAGGACATGCTTTTTGGTCCAGGAAACAAGGCAGCTTGGTGAGGGATGACTTGGGAGCAAAGTCAAGTTTTATATTTAATCAGATATTGGCCTGCTTTTATACTTCACTCTTTGGCATATGAGTATCTTGTGTTCCAGCTAGACTATAACACTACTCCCTGAGAGCTGTCCTCTAACTTCTCTTTTTGTTTTTGCACCTTTAGTCAGATACCTTTACCATTATCTTCTCTTTTCATGAAGATGTGGCTCTCCTCATCAAAAGTGCCCCTTGGCATGGACCTTTGATCCCACTATCTTCCATTTTCTCCAACAGATTACTCCCTTATCCCTGTCGTCTTTTGCCCTCCAGTCTCTCTCTATCTACTGGCTCCTTCCTGCTGCCTACAAACACTCCCCCATTCTTTAAAAAAAAAACCCACAAAACTCTTCTTTAATGTAACTTTTTTTTTGCTAGTTATCATCCTACCCTCATCAGCTAAACTCCTTGAGAAAGCTGGGGTATATAGCTGGTGTCTCCATTTCTTCTCCTTTTAATCTCTTCTAAAATTTCTATAATCTGGTTTCCAACTTCATAATTCAACTAAAAATGTTGTTTTCAAAATTATCAATGATTTTCTAATTGACAAATTTAATGACCCTGAAGTCTCAACCTCCCCAGAGTTACTGAGCAATTTGGATGCCTCTCCATTTGGCAAAGCTTTATGCTCTGCTCTATGTTTGGCTTATGAAGGAGAAGAATCAGTTTATGCCTTGGATCCAACTAAACTCTGTCATCTTTGCAAGAACTTATCCAGTGTGTCCCAAAAGTCTTAGTACTGTTTTAATTATTATTAAAACATAAAATTGCACTAAGACTTGTGGGACAACATTGTAGCCACCACTCCAAGCTCATCCAGACATTCCATTAGCCACTTACCTTCCTCTCTTTTACATTCCTGATTAAATCCAGTTTCTTTATGAATCCAAATTCCTTTCTAAAAATGCATGTGCCAACTAATCATTGAGCACTACCTTGTAATATGATTCTTAACATTAAGGTTTCCACAAATAGTCTAGGAAGATCAATAACATATATTGTCTTATTTATTTCTTTATTAGATGTATTTTCTTATATCCATTATAATTCTATATTCCATCCTCTTTGAGTATTAAAACCCCATTAAGTCTAAGGTACCCTCATCCCGACCTAAAACTATTGTATAATTTTTATATCAAAGGTTTCTATTTGATAGAATGGGCCCCAGATATGCTTTGGTGGTGATAAGGCTGGTTTTTACTTCTATGGCTCATTGCCTCCATCCAAATAATATAGGAATTTTAGTATCTTTTTTTTTTCTTTTTCTGAGGCTGGGGTTAAGTGACTTGCCCAAGGTCACACAGAGAGGAAGTATTAAGTGTCTGAGACCAGATTTGAACTAGGGTCCTCCTGAATTCAGAGCTGGTGCTCTATCCACTGCATCACCTAGCTGACCCAGAATTTTAGTATCTAATATATTGCCCAACCCCATACCACCTGCTCTCCAGATATAATCACCAATTCTCCTCAAAAGCACACAAAGTTCAAAACTATCCAAAAGTCAAATGGGCTACTTCTAGATGGAGTGATTCCCCTCCTCTTAAGGTCTTTAAGCAAATCAGCATGCACATTTAATTTATAATGGAGATTCCTGGCCAGTTATGAATAGAAACAAGTAGCAAGTGAGTTCCCATACAGCTCTAAGATTTTCTGATTTTTTGATATATAAGAAGCTTTATTTATAGATTAAGAAAAACAACAGCATATCAAAATCCATAGGAAATAAAAATGTCCACTAGTAAGCAATACTTCCTAGATTCTAATTTAATCTTAGACTAGTTGTCTAAATAGGTCTTCAGCAGCACCAAATGTCTTTTTTTCCCTCCCCATGCCTAAGAAGTAGAAATTCTGGACTAGGGCTTGTGGCCTCTTAACCCATAGGCCAGTGATCTTTTCATTAGATTATATGGCTTTCAAGAAGAAAAAAAAATCAGATAATATTTAATAATTTTTACATACAAAGATAGTTAAAAAAATTAATTTGTATAAATATTTTAGGTAGTGAATGGTATAGCACAAATAAGACTCCATCTAGAGTCAGGAAACCTGAGTTTAAATTCCTGGTTCTATTCCTTCCCTCACTATATGACCTTGGTCTTTGAATGTATCTCCTCTAAACCTCAATGCTTCTTCTATAAAACTGAGGCAGTTAAATTAGAGGGTTTCTAAGGTCCCTTCCAGCTTAAATCTAGGATCTCATGACAATGTGTTTGTCAATCAGTAAACATTCTAAAGTTTCCCTCCCCATCTATTTGACAATTTAGAATGGAGAACTGTTTTCTCTGTGTACATTCCAGTGAATTTGCTTGCCAAAATCCCAAAATTTTTTGCTTGTTATTTTTTGGGGGGAAAAATGAGAAGAGGGAGGGAGAATGTATTAGAAAAAAAAACAGAATTGTAAAATCTCCAAGTTGGAATTGAATATAAAGATAATATTGTCCAATTCTATCACTTTACAGATAAGGACATTGAGGTCTGACACAGGAAGTCAGAGAAGATACCAGAACTAGAATCCAGGTATTCTGGGTCTCAAGTTCAGGGCCTTTTAAAACTCCTCAGATGAAATTCAAGCGTTTTGGTTTTTTTTTTAAGCTACATTCAAAATATGAATTCATAGACAATGCATGCAAAACTGCTTTCAAAGTTTAGGATGATTTATTTTGGTATGACCCTATTTAATCTATTCATGGGTTTGGACTCTTAAAATAGGTCTTACGCACTCATAATAATTGTCTTAATGGTGACAAATATGCTTTTCCATATTGTTCTAAAGAAGCAAGAGAAGTAAAAGTACCTGTTTATTCATTTCTCTTCAAAGAAATTCTAGGATTATGAGATTATTATTCCTATGGGGGGTATAAATTACAGTATTTGAACAATACTTGTGAATGAGACTGGAAATGGAGATGGGCCAGAAATAGAAACAGTGAGAGGAGACAGAGAGAGATATGAGTGATCTCATGCCTCTGTGAACTTCCTCTGTTCTTATCCATATCTTTTCATGACATGAAAAATCTTTACATGTAAAATCATATAAATCATCAAAAACAAAGGATTTACACATTATGGTGAAGATCTGCTTCCAGATATTTTTATATTTTGTGGATACCAAAATACCCCAAAATATTATAAAACCTAGAACATAACCATTAAAGTGTAAAATGGATCCTCTAGACAAAAATTGTACAGGATGAGTAGATGTAAGTATATTGTAAACTTCATCAGTGGAGGAAATGTCCATGCTGATAAAGTAATTGAAGTATTTTAATATTCCTTTATTGTCTCCAAGTATAACTCGAGTCCCCACTAATGTGTTTTCCAACAATAGTCAGCAGATGCAATTAGTTCTTAGTAAAATCATTTTCTCAGATGGCATACATAAATAAGAACATTAGCTATAATCCTTCCTCAAACCTGGGATACAGTCTCCCATAAATTTACTTAACATATAAAATTGGACACAAGTGATACAGTAAGTGTAAAGTATATTTGTAAGGGACATATGTGCCATGAAGTTCCCTCTAAAACCCAAGTCTCAATTTAGCAGACATGGTTCTCTTGCTTCTATAGGTGACTTTCTTTTTTTCTCTCCTAGAATAATGGTTCTTAAGTTCCCAGTTTCAAGTGACTGTTTCTCCATTATTTGTGTCTGTGTACCTTATCCCTCAGCTGTGCCTCAAATTCTCACAAGCTGATTCATCAGCTGTTGGGTAGGGTATCTCCTGGGAGAGTAGCTTTACTGCTAGAAGAATGGATTCCTTCCAATGGCAAGACGGAGAGAAAATACCTTCCTCCCGTAACAGGTAAAAGAGCTGTGTTCATCCCTGACTGCTGGTCTCTGTCCTAGAAAGATTATTTTAAACTGATTGAACTCTTTAGGGGTTTGCTTAGTAATTATTCATCCAATGAAAGTTCTTCATCCTGATTTTGAGACATAGTCATACTTCATAATGGGATAACAGAATGTCATCACCCTATTAATACAGTAAAACCTCATTTCAGTGATCCTATCTTGTGGCTACATCATTTGAAGCTGAAGTGTGCAGAGAACTACCCTCCTTTACACTAATAATTTCACTGACGTTTTTAGGGAAGAATATAATATTTCATTATATTCATTTTTGGGTGAACTGAATTTTACTGCTTTCTATATTTTTTTCCAAAGTAATCACCCAATGTGGTAAATTCACTTTACCTCAAACAAAAGATTAGCTTAACCAGAAGCTTTGGTGTTCTGATCAACATCAAAGAACAGAAAATTTACTGTGCTCCGGTTTCTCTAGTGCGTCACTTCTGATTCCCAAGCTTTAAATTCTTGGAAAGAACCTTACAGAGAGAGTAAACTGTGGAAGCTTATGTTGAATGCCCACTTGTTGGGAAGACAAAAGGAATATATTCTTTTAGCAGTGGTTAGACAAGATAACTTTTAGGTCTCTCCAAACTCTAATATTCAGTGAACAGGATGTGTGGCCTGGGAATGAGGGAGCCAGTAGATTCTTTTTTTACTTGTCTTTTCAGAATCACCTTCAATAAGTCACTTCTATTTCCTGAACTCAAATCACTCAGTTGTAAAAAGTCAAGAGCAATGAGGTGACTTGTTTCAGTGAGCTGTTAGGCCATGAGTGTTTTGTGACAGGTTGGGATATTGTAGAAGGGATTCATGCTTCAGGTAGGGGGTAGATTGAATGACCTCTAAGGTCCCTTTCAATATTGAGATTCTTTGAATCTAGAGTTCCCTTCAGAAAATGCCACAAGCTGCAGATCAAAATAAATGTATAAATGAAGCAAGCAGTAAGAGAAAGAGAAGATTGGAAGGGGTGAGGGGAGGTAATGAACATGCAGTCAACAAGAGGCAGTAAAAATAATGTACAAAATATGTAAAAGAGGGTTTGAAATGCTGGGAGGAGAGGGCATGTAGCAGCAGAAAATTGATAGCTTCGTAATAATCACATGTAGATAATGTTTAATCATATAAGTCATGTCTGATTCTTTATGGCAAACATACTAAAGTGGTTTACCATTTCCTTTTCCAGCTCATTTTATAGGTGAGGAAACTGAGGAAATAGGGTTAAATTATTTCCCAAGGTCATACAGTTATGATTGTCTGAACTTAGGACTCCCATTTTCCATGCTTGATGCTCTATCCACTGTGCCTCCTAACTTCCTTGGGGTAGATAATAATGATAATAATAATAATAAGCATTTCCATTTGCACTAATTTCCAACTAAACATTTTCTCATCTGATTCTCTCTGTCCCTCACTGCCAATCCAGTGAAGTAGGCAGTGTAGCTGTTACTATTCCAGGAAGTATTTCATAATGAATTGAGCTTGGGGTTTGGAGTGAGGTAGTACTGCATTCAAATTCTACCTAATGTATCACTGGCTATGTGACACTGAGCAAATTGATCTATTTCCATTTCTTCATGCATAAAATAATAATCATAACAATATTTCAGAGAGTTGCTAAAGAGATAATACTTGGAAGAACATTTTGAAAATCTTTATGTGTTATATAAATTACACCTTGCTTAGAAATTGAGAATTGGAGAGGATGAATTGCTTGCTTGTTGCTATTGTTAGGATGTAGTGGAAATTGGTCTCGAACCCAGATTCAGAGTCTAAGTCTAGTGCTCTTTCCAATAGAATGTGAGCAAATCCTAACAGAGTATTTTCAAAGGAATTGTCCCCTAACATAAGCCAGGTGGTAGCATCCCACTTTAGCTGTGTATAGCCCAGCAAGTAGGTCTAGACACACGTCAGATATGTTCAAAATATTGTTTTATATAAATCTGGTTACTGAGTGCCCCTGAGCACTTAAAAAAATCAACCTGGATTCTTCAGATTCCTTTAGTGGGGAAAATTTAAACAAAGACACCTTTGTCCCTTTTACCCTCTTCCCCTCCCCCCAAAAAAAAGATGCTAATAAAGAAAGATAAGAAATAGGAAATTAAAGAAATCAAAAGTCAGCTAAGGCTGCCCCATGAAAACTAAGAGATAGAAACTTGGCTGGTGAATGGTGGTGTTCTTGTTTAAAGAGAATACAGAACTGCATTTGTTTATTAAAGAGTTTAATATGCCCAGAGTAATTTTTCATGTATTGTATTGATTGGCTTCAGGCTCAGAGGATCAGCCACATCGATACGCCCTTTTTTTAATTTGCCACGTGAGAGCCTCCCAACAGTAAGCTTGTTTTATCCAGTGAAGCCCTTCATGCTTAACCCTGAACAAAGGAGCAATTGGCAAAATAGCAATGAACATAAGTGACAGCACTCTCTGTCCTTTATTTATTCCCTGACTTATTTATTTAATTACTTATTTATGAGAGGAAAAATGAGTTATCTGAGGTCTTCAAGGGAAACTGTATCCATATTTGCTGGTACAATTCAGGACATAAGCAAAATAATAGGGAAAGCAAATCCAGAAAATAGTAGCTCTAATGACCACATGGAGGAAAGAATGAAAAGAGGGAGAGGAGGGGAAAAAAAAAACCCTGAATAACTTCCAAATGTAAGGCACCGCCAAAGTTTGCAAAATATCATTTCATTTACAAATGCTATGATTTAATGACATAGGAGGACATTTTGCTGGAACATGTAGCGTAGCAAACACTTTTCTTTTCACTTAACAGCCTTTTCCTGGCTTAG
Organism: Sminthopsis crassicaudata; assembly: GCF_048593235.1. Classification (NCBI taxonomy): domain Eukaryota; kingdom Metazoa; phylum Chordata; class Mammalia; order Dasyuromorphia; family Dasyuridae; genus Sminthopsis; species Sminthopsis crassicaudata. Next base: position 407,901,319 of record NC_133618.1, on the reverse strand, counting down.
TCTTATAAAGAAAATAATAATTTGGATGTTTTGAATTATAATAGTAATACTAAAGGCACTCTGGGGGCCCACCCAAATTCCCAGTGTTTAACTTTATTTAACGTGGTATTGGCTCTTTATTAGAATGGAGCAGTATTATGGCAACCACTAGGTATTTAGAAGAGTGTTCAAAAAACTGTGTTGGGTTAACAAAAATACTATATGGGTCACCAGATTTGTTTCCCCACAAACTGCTGCACCTATTATCTTCCTCACTTTGTTATGGTGGAATTAAAAAAAGAAAAATGTTCAGCTAAGAAAGTCCCAATGGTTTTTGCTTCAAACACGACCCAGAGGAAAAATGATTAGGCAGACAACCTTGATTCTTGTCCTGTCAAGTATAAGAATTCTTAACTTTTTTTCTAGCACAGACCTCTTAGAGAGGTCTAGTGAAGCCTAAGGAATATGTCATCTCAAAATAATGTTTTAAATGCGAAAAATAAACTTTATTTTTTAAATTGAAATACAATTCTCAAAATACTTTTTAAAAAGTTTATGGATTGTAGATTAAGAAGTTCTGATTTAAAGTTTATGCTTAAACATTTTAAGGATGAGGAATTCATTATTTCACAAAAGTGTCCATTCCATTGTGAGATGGTTCTAAGTTTTTAGTTATTATAAGTTCAAACTTACTTCATTTTCTTCCTTCCTTCCTTTGTTCTTTCTTTCCTTCTGTCCTCTCTCCCTACTTCCTTTCTCTCTTCCTTCCTCCCTTGCTTTTTCCCTCTCTCCCTTCTTTCTTCTTTTCTTTCTTTCTCTCTTCCTTTCTTCCTTCCTTCATTCCTTCCTTCTTTCTTTCCTTTTTCCTTTCTTCCTTCCTTTCTCTCTTTCTTTTTGTAATTTCTAGACCAGTACAGAATAAACCTGTTTTCCCTTCTACCATATTGCAAATCAATAACTATCCCAGGTTAGCATGTCTCCCCTGGGAGAGAAACAATACCTCCTGAGTTCTGCTTCCTTCAAGTATTCCTCAAATGACGTAACCCCTCACTATGATCATAGCCCTCCTTTAGACAAACTCTTGTTTTTTAATAACCTTCTTAAAATGTAAACACTTAAACTTAGGCCTAATCCAATTATAGTTTAGTGCTAAGGTTAAGGTCACACTAATCCAGAAATGATCTGCCCAGTGCAGAATATATGGGATTATGACTTTGCATGATCTAAGCATTGTATTTGCATTTAAGACCATTTCTGGCATTCATTAATGGAGTAAAAAATTTTATTTGTTCTTCTAGAAGCTTGGGTCACCCTGTTGGTTCATTGTAAGCTTATACGTAGCTAAAATTCCCAGATATTTTTCATGTGAACTTTGTCAATCTAATCCTCTTCCATATTGTATTCCTACACTTTCAAAAATCAGAACTTTACAAAGACCATAATTAAATTTCATTTTTTATCTTGACTGTGTCATCTGACATGTTAACTACTCCTAACAATTTTGCAAATGAATGAAGATGTTTCTTTCTATATCTTCACCCAAGAAACTGACAAAATAATGGACATGAAATAGCCCAGTACAGAGTCCTTTGGGATAACTCAAGAGACTATCTCTAGGTTAACAGCATTCAACGCATCCAGACCCAATCATTTATAGTTAGAGAAACTTAAGTGACTAGCCCCATGTCATATAGGAAAAAAATGGCAGCCAGGACCCATCTTCTTGACTATCGATCCAATGCCATATATATATATATATATATATATATATATATATATATATATATATATATATATATATATATATATATATACACACACACACACACACACACACACACACACACACACACACACACACACACTTTAAGGATATTTGTATTTTGATACCATGGGAGAATTTTTAGGGGATTATGATTTCTTTGGTTTGGGGAATTCCCATGTGAGAAAATTCCATCCAGTAAAGCAATTTGGTTCCTTCTTTAACAACTTAAGAGTCTTAGAGAGTGGTCTTAGTCCAAGACGCAGATGAAAATGTGTAATAGTAATTCAAAAAAGGGGGGAAAAGCTAAGGTAAATTATATAAATCAGAATCATCTGCATAGAGAGAATAATCAAATACATGGGAAATGATGAAATCACCAAGTAAAATGGTATAGAGTGAAAAGAGAAGAGAGTTTGAGACAGATCCTTGGAGGACTTCTATGTTAGTGGGTGTGACATGGAGAAAGAACCCAAAAAGGAAACTAAGAAGGGCTAGGAAAGAAGGATTATGATAAACTCAAGGGGCATACCTTTAAACAAATTACAATTGGCATTAGAAGTATAAAGATGACTCTAACTAAAAAAGTTTCTTGAATTGTTCCTGTTGATTAGGCACTAAGCCCAACCTTGGTCTTTAGGAATAACAAATTTTGAAGGATATAAGGTTTTGGAAGATTGTGTGTGTATGTGTGTGTGTGCAGATATGAAAGTCTATTCAAGCATTGTGCTTCTAAAACCCCCATTATGTTTCCTTACATTCTATCCACTCTCATGAATATATTTGTTTATGTCCATCTACTAAATTAGGGGTTTTTAATTTGGAATCTGTGAACTTTTTTTAAAAAGCATCTTCTTAAATGTATTCATATATAATTAGTTTCCTTTGTAAATTTTTTGTATTTTATTTTGTGCCTTTAAAACCCTTGTTCTGAGGAAAGGTCTATAAGCTTTTTCCAAAATGCCAGAAAACAAACAAAAAATTTAAAACCCTTAGTTTAGAAAATATGAATGATAGATTTTTTAATAATTTTTTTATTAATTTTTATAATTATAGCATTTTTGACAGTACATATGTATAGGTATTTTTCTTTTACAACATTATCCCTTGTACTCCCTTCTGTTCTGAATTTTTCCCCTCCTTCCCTCCACCTCCTCCCCTAGATGTCAGGCATTCCCATACATATTAAATATCTTATAGTATACCCTAGGTACAATATATATGTGCAGAACCGAATTTTGTTGTTGTTGTTGTTGCAAAGGAAGAATTGTATTTGGAAAGTAAAAAAAAATCTGGGAAGAAAAAAAATGCTCATAGTTTACACTCATTTCCCAGTGTTCCTTTTCTGGATATAGCTGATTCTGTCCATCATTGATCAATTGGAATTGGATTAGCTCTTCTCTATGTTGAAGATATCCACTTCCATCAGAATACATCCTCATACAGTATTGTTGTTGAAGTGTATATTGATCTCCTAGTTCTGCTCATTTCACTCAGCATCAGTTGATGTAAGTCTCTCCAAGCCTCTCTGTATTCCTCCTGTTGGTCATTTCTTACAGAACAATAATATTCCATAACATTCATATACCATAATTTACCCAACCATTCTCCAATTGATGGACATCCATTCATTTTCCAGCTTCTAGCCACTAAAAAAAGGGCTGCCACAAACATTTTGACACATACAGGTCCCTTTCCCTTCTTTAATATTTCCTTGGGGTATAAGCCCAGTAGTAGCACTGCTGGGTCAAAGGGTATGCACATTTTGATAACTTTTTATGCATAATTCCAGATTGCTCTCCAGAATGGTTGGATTCTTTCACAACTCCACCAACAATGTATCAGTGCCCCAGTTTTCCCATAGCCCCTCCAACATTCATTGGTATTTGTTCCTGTCATCTTAGCCAATCTGACAGGTGTGTAATGATATCTCAGAGTTGTCTTAATTTGCATTTCTCTGATCAATAGTGATTTGGAACACTCATATGAGTGGAAATAGTTTTAGTTTCATCATCTGAAAATTGTCTGTTCATATCCTTTGACCATTTATCAATTGGAGAATGGCTTGATTTCTTATAAATTAAAGTCAATTCTCTGTATATTTTGGAAATGAGGCCTTTATCAGAACCTTTAACTGTAAAAATGTTTTCCCAATTTGTTACTTCCCTTCTAATCTTGTTTGCATTAGTTTTGTTTGTGCAGAAACTTTTTAATTTGGTGTAATCAAAATTTTCTATTTTGTGATCAATAATGGTCTCTAGTTCTCCTTTGGACACAAATTCCTTCCTTCTCCACAAGTCTAAGAGGTAAACTATCCTATGTTCCTCTAATTTATTTATGATTTTGTTCTTTATGCCTAAATCTTGGACCCATTTTGATCTGATCTTAGTATGTGGTGTTAAATGTGGGTCCATAAATGATAGATATTTGATCCACTCCTGTTACCCATAATAAAAATAGAATGCATACTGAAAATATTGATTAGTAATCATAAGCAGGGCATACATTTAATTTCTGAGTTTACAAGTATGATTTTTGCAAAGGATTCCCCTTTCAACTGTGTGTTATCAGAAATTATCTAGCTTGCGCCTTGGGAGTTTCACTGGATCCCTGTGCTAATGGGAAGCTCACATGTTGATGCCTGTGTTTGAAGGGAAGGGCTAGGGAGTAAAGTCTTGCAATTCTAATGACTAAGGGCCAAAGCCACAGCTGAAGAAAATCTAGGACTGAAAGGTTCTGGAAAGAAATTCTCAAAAGTCAAGTCTCCTGACAGGCAAATAAAAATCAATCTTGTTTCTTCTATATGTGAGTATTTTGCAGATTACTGCAATAAGGTATAAATGAAGATGCAAGAAGCTGGGCACCAGGTCATAGGAAGAGTGATGCTTGTTTAAGTGAGTATTGCCATCATCATCATCATCATTATCATCATCACCATTATTGCCAACATCATCCCTTTTGGAACAAGTATCTCCCCTTGCCCTTCCTTTCAAACAAAGAAACTAAACACTGGGAGCCCCTCTTAGGACTAATCTTTCTTATTTGGCTTGAATTCAAACATCATAGGAATTAGGGTTGGAAGGGACCTTGAAGGTCCTTTTCATTGTTCAGATGGTGAAACCAAGGCCCCAAAAGATTGTTATTTGCTCAAGTTCACATAGTTCATTCATTTAAATGAAAGAATAAAAAAGCTTATATCAATTACTTACCATGGGTCAGACACTGTGCTAAGCTGGTAACTAAACTTAGTCAATATTCAAAACAAGTACCTCTGGTTCCAAATCCAGTGGTCTTTACACAGCCTCGTGGCTGCCTCCTAATATAGATTTAAGTTTTGAGCCACTTCTCTATTACAATGACCATTTTCAAGACCTTCATTATACATCTACAAATACCCATATCTCTTGTTTTTTTCCAATTCTGTTTAAATTCCACTTGTAGGAATTTCATGAAAATGTGCTATGTTAGGTCCTGAGGGGAACATATGTTATCACACTTTTGTCCTCCTAGATGTGTAGCACCACTACAGAGACCATAAATCAAAAGATCAAAGGTTTAGAAGTGAGAAAGGCTTTAGAGGTCAATGAATCCAACCATCTTCATTTTATAGATCAGGAAGTAAACCCCAAGGGATTTAAGTTACTTATTCAAGATAATACATATATTCATTTGCAGAGCCAAGATTCAAACTCTAGTCTCCAGGTTTGAAATTTCATTGTATTACTATATTATGTTTTCTTGTGAACATAATTGCTGAAATACATGGATTTTTTTGGCAAGATAAGCTTCGTAATTCTACCCCTAAACTCCATCTCTGAGAGAACAAAGTTAATCAGAAAGTCAATTAATAAACAATTAATAAACTACTATGTGTTGAACATTGTGCAGTATGTTTTGAAAATTATCATTTCTCTTTTCTCCCTGCACTGAAATATTATCTTCCTTGGGTGCCTGCCTCAGAGCTTAAAATGCCCAATATTATATCTAGTCTTTTGGGAGTGAAGTATGTCATCGTGTGACAGCTGCTGACAAAATATATGGGGCTTATTGTGGCACAGGTAGAGTATGATACCAAGTGGCCCCTGGAAGACCAGCTGGAGATCAGGGATAGAGAAAGTTAAACTAATCATGAAAACTAATGTATTAGCTCAGAAAAAACAAGCCAGATGAAGACTTCAAAGGGTAGGAACCAAGGCCCAGGTATGGACAATACTGATAAGGATACAGGGGAATATCTTCTTCTTTTAATTAATTATTCTTCCTAACCAGGTACTAGTTAGGTCATGCAAGATTTGTCAAAGGCACAAAGGATATTGGATACAGCAGAGGTATGACACACTTTTCTACACGTCTTCCTCTCTGTAAACTTTCTCACTCTATATCCTCAATTCTCCCATTCTCTCTCTTTTACTGCACACTGGTAGTGGGTGAGACTCTTCTCCACTAAATTCCCACCATCTGGATGGAGGAAATAGTAGAATGGAGTAATGCTATGCCACATGAAGCCTGGACAGGATAAGCTTGCCCCTATCTCCAGAAGCACTGCATGAACTTACATGGTCCCAAATAATCACCTTCTCATTCTGTTTATTAGGAAACCCAGAGTATTTATGGGTCATCAAGCATGATAATGCTATTGCTCCACTAGCCTCTTTTTCTGGTCACCCCTTCTTACTGCCAGGTATAAATCTACTTTCCTCTTAAAGGGATGTCTCAAATGGGGCCTGGACAAAAGTGGGAAGGGGGATGGATGACTATGTTTTTGCTCTTCAACCCAGTGTTTAGTGGTAGTCAAATTCATATTCTCCTTGATGTCATCCAGCTACCCAGGACAGATCCTACAAAGAGTTAAATAGACTTCCCCAGACTACTAGACGGGTTGTGGAAGATCCTTAAAGAATAGATAAACAAAAGATAGAAGTGAAATTATGGCTATCTACATTTGGGGAGATGACATATATTATCACACCTTTTGTCATTATCCATATGGGTGAAGCAAACTATAACTACTCTCTCAACTTATGCAGGGTTGAGAGCTATGGGGGATTTTTTTTTTTTTTTAGGTATTCCAAGTTTGGTTTCTTGGGGCAAAACCCAGATTGTCTTACCCTTGTGAGAAATTATTTTTCACTGATTTAATTGTGTAAGGACCAAAAGGTTTCTCCTTTTTTCTCTCTCAGAAATATACAACTCTATAAAAGAAAGTCTAACTTTGGGCTAATTGTGTTTGTTCAGACAGGTGTGGGGGGGAAATGTGGATCCTCCCTTTTGTCAGACAAGTGATATGGAAATTGATGTTTCTTTGACCAAGATTGGGCTGACCAAAGTCATTTTCCAAGACACTCATTGTAATATACCAATCTCTCATTGTAACATTCATTTTTTCATTATTTGTTAAACAATCAGAATTGAGTACCAGGAATACCTACTTTTCCAAGAGCACATAAACTGTAAGCCCACTGCCATGATGGAGCTTTGGTCTAAGAGAGACAACCAAATGACTATCCTTTTATTAATAAAATGACTAAATTACACAGAAATTATGTCTCTCAAACCTTTTTTAAAAATCCTTTAAAATTCTTTAGGCTTAACTTTACATATTTAAAACATGATTCTAAGAAGGGTTCCAAAGGCTTCATCAGACTGCCAAAGGAGAGAAGTCTATAAAGAGAGAAAGAAAAAGACAGAAAGACACAGAGAGAGAGAGAGAGAGAGAGAGAGAGAGAGAGAGAGAGAGAGAGAGAACCAGAGAGAGGAAGAGAATGAGAGATCAGGATCATTAACACACAGGCCCAAGCTAAGTTTTCAGTATCAGTATCATAGTGGAAGGCAGTGTCCTCATTGGTAGACAAAGATCTACTATATGGAACACTGCCAGAGAAAGGTAAAAATTGATTCAGAAAGTCCTTATGAGAAACTAAGGTCATCCGGGGATGGGATCAGGGAAAGAAAAGTAGGAAGTTTCTAGAAGCCTCTTTGCACAATGCCAAAAGGGAAAAAGGGAAAGGACACTGATTCATGCAGATTCTGTGAGCTTTATTTAAAACCATTATCCTCTGAATACAGCACTAAACTAGACAACTCCCATAATTCCGATCCTCACCCATGAATAAAATGATGTGATTCTCATTTAAACATATCATCAAAGCACATGTTTTTAAATCTCCCCACCTAATAGTCTTATTTAGAAGTGCCCTCAACCTAGTTATTTAGTATCTGTTTCTCAGCCAGGAAAAAGATTGGTCACACTTTAAATTAAGTGTCTTGAGCAAGGATTTAATTTAGAACTAATAAGACAGTTATTGTATGTTAAATACCATATGGTTATTAAAAAACATATTTATTGAGGTTTAACAACTATGTCAAGACAATACTCTATAAACAGCAGGAACTGTTAACAGGATGCAGTTATTGATTCTTACATCATGCAATGTATCTTGTGCATGGATACACTTAATATTCTCCCATAAAAAGACTCAGAGGGACTTTGGCCAGGAGGGTGAGGTTGGGCACTGAATTTGTGTACTGCTAGTTCCACCCTGGAGACCTAGGATCAGTCCCTGCCTTGGATGCTCATGAAAAATGAGGTTGAGGTCTCCCCTCTTCCTCCTCCACTGCTTTTCGTGCTGGGTAAAGCCAACCTCCGCCACTTGCTATGATTGATAAGAATGCAGCTGGAGGCTGAGACCTAGGGGAGGGAAATTAGTGGTAGCAGGAAGATCCATCTAGAGTTCGGGATCTCAGAGGCTGTCTGGTCCAAAGGCTTCCTCTGACAGATGAGGAAACTGAGACACTAGAAGCATCAAACTAGGGTCACTGACTTCAGAGCCATCACCCTTTATACTCTAAAAGTGTTTGGGGTCGGGGACATCCCTGAAAAAATCTAAAAGAAAAGGTTTGTGGAAACTTGGGTCCAGGTGTGGATTGTTAACCCACACTTGCCACTTCACAAGACACACAACGTCCACGTGACTCTGGAAGCCGGGACTTTTGCAGTGGAGCCAAGGATCGTATTAATCCAAGTTTACCCCCCCCCCCCCAGTCCAGCCCAGCCCACCCCACTTCTGTTTCCTCTGCCAATAAGTTCTCCTATTCCCCCTTGCTGAGCAAGGAGAAGTTTGGGTTGGAAACGCAGCCTTCTCGCTTACTGCAGGGCCTCTCCTTCCAGCTGTGCCGACAGCGGTTCCCCCCGCCTCCCGCCCGTGTTTATGGCCTCGTGTGCCGGTGCCATGGCAATGCCTCTGACCCAGTGGCTGGCACCGGCCCCTGCTCTCCTCTCCTCAGAGGGATGACTTCACAAGAGGATCAAGCTGAAGGAGTTAAGATGAGCCATGAGTGAGAACAGGCATCAACCAATCTCCTTAACAGTTCGCAAAGGTGTCGAGGGAGATTATTTATAAATATTTGACGAGGGACTAGGTGTAAGTTGCAAGTAAACTGCTGCCGTGCTCAAAGTTTTCCCCAGTGAGGCAGTTCCCTCTTTAAAATCACGCAGCTCCGAGGTTCAGACTTCAAACGAGAAAGCCTACTCTTGCCTCCATTGCTTTGTCACACAAAAAGCATCTAGTTACCTGGGAGTAGGTAATAGCTACGTAGCTTTCTCACTCGAGGGGGATGGGGCTGGTGACCCAGAAAAGGTGTTTGTGGGGATTTGTCAGTTCTCTCTATGCCCATGTTTGGAGTGTCTTCCACTCCTCCCCAGAGAAAAGTGGGAAGGGAAGGGGAACAAAAAGCAAGCAAGCATTCAGGGAAAGAAAGCAACAGAACCGGATTGCTTAGCGATAGTTATATTTTACAGTTTGGCGAAACACAGGAAAGTATTTTTCTCAGGCCATTTAATTAAAACAGCATCTCCGGTTGTACCTTCATTGTAATAAAACTCCAATGTGTGTCCGAGTACCCAGGGATTTATTAACTTGCTCTGGGCTCTGAAAAATCAGCAGGCAGGGTCAGATGCGGCTAGTGATGATGACATCACCGTTTTTGGCAGCTCTTTTCAACTAGTGTTGAGTGAGGTAATGTCCCCAAAATTAAAACTGACAGCAAGATTAATGATGATAGATTCACTGACTTTTTCGTGATTTAAATTGGTGTTCTGTTTCTTCCATTCGGGGCTGCCAAGACAGCATCGTGCCATTAACTCTGTATATCAGTCAGTAGAGATAAGATGAGCCCCCTCTCTCGCCTGGGGACAGACTGTTACTTCAGGGTTGCTGGTGATTTAGAGATGGGTCCAAGAGAGGACACACCCTCATCCTTCTTGCAGAGAGGTTGAGACAGTGAAGGGCTGCCTTTATCAGACCAGACTGGCCAATACTTTCAAATTCATCATCTCCTTGGTTGGAAGGTGATATGTTCTCTAACTAAGTTGAGTACAGCAGTTAACTGAAAACAGAAAAACCCCATCAATTTGTACTTCAATAACTCAGAATTTGTGATTATTTAGACAGAGGCTGAGTTGAACTTTCCCTTGGTAGAAAGAGAGATTCTTAAGGAAGTAGGAATAACAGGAAGATTATTTCAGAGGGAAGAGGGTCAAGGGGGAATGTTTAACCTATTAAAAAATTTAACTTTTCCAACGCTTCAGACAATAGTCATTTTCCTGAGAATAACACATCTTAATTACACATCATCCTTTTATGACCTTTTTAATGCCAGTACCTTAAGGACCTCTAGTAGGAAAAAACCCACTGGTCTAGTTAGTTACTGAATGTACTTGGAATAATAGTTACCTTTCTATGAACATATGCTTTAAATCAAAATTTGTATTGTCAGTTTGATCTTGCTCCTAATTAATGTGTTAGATGAAATTTCTCTCTGTATATAAAAAAATAATAATGATAAAAGTTGACCTGAAAAAGTAATAGTTCTAGAATGTAAAAGTATGTTTTGGGAGACGTTGGTAAACTGGAATGTATTCAAAGAAAGCAACCAGGAGAGATAACAAAATCACAGATTTAGAGTCCAAAGGGAACTTAGAGATCATCATATCCAATAACCCCCTCATTATATAAATTAGGACACTGAAATTCAGAGAATTTAAGTAATTTGTTATACAAGGAATAAGTAACAGAGTCTGGTAAATTTGAACCCAAGTCCTATGATTCCAAATTCAGTACTTTTTCTTTGTATTACTTCCAAAAGAGAATAAAAACCTCCCATTTGAGGTTTGGCTAAAGGATACTGGATATGTTTAACCTGAGGAGGAAAAGACCTAGTAGGTATAGGATTATTTCTTTCAAATATGGAGAAGGCTGTCATATGAAAATACAATTCTAGTCAAGTGTCTGGCACAAGGATGTTATACTATGTTATATTAAGAAGATGTTAAATTTGAGTACATATGCAAGAATTCAGGCAGGAAATAGAAAAGGGGCAAAGAGCATTATGGTAGAATTGCAGAGACAGCACTAGATTTGAATTCCAGCTTAACACATGTCCTGAGCAACTCATATCTCCCCATTTGTAAAATGAGGAGGATTAGACTGCATAGCTTCTAAGTCCCTTTTATCCATGAACCAGGAAAATAGAATACAGTAAAGATAAATAAGCAAATGATAAGTGCCAAAGGAAAAAAAAAAACATATTACTTAGAATCAGTAAGGTATTCACCTTACTGGAATCAAGGTAAAGCTGGAATCATCAAGGAATACAGTAAAACATACCTAAAATTAACCACTCATGAACAGACTCCTAGTGTTAAATATGATTCTTTTTGATTTTGTGGGATATTATAACTGCTATCCAACAAGCATTTATTAAGTGCCTACTATGTGCCAAGCATTGTACTAAATGCCTAGGAAACAAAAACTAATGAACAAAACTAAAAAAAAAAAAAATCATTTCCTTCAAGAAACCTAAATTCTATTTGCCTTATTTAAAATAAATCCAAGCCTTACCCGTCCCCTCCCCTTCTCCCCCCACCAGAACTGGCATCCCACAGGTGAAACCTCAAAAACTCAGAAGTTCGATTTAATTTCAATAAGTTAGTAAAATTGTTTGAACTTCTAAAGTTGGCAAAAAATATTTTGATCATGATAGCTATTTTTTGAAAATACCAGATTCCTCCTGTTTCTGGAAGAAATTTTGTACTTTTCCCAAACTGGAAATATTTGTTCACAGGCCTCCTTTTTCTCTTGTGGTAATTGTAACCAAGAACTATGAAGCCTTATAGCTAGTGTTATTCTATCATTATTAATAATAGTAATACAAACACCATGAAAAAAATGAACCTCTTCAATGTCTCAGACCTCAAATAGAATTCTGTTTGCTTTGGATGGAATTATAAGCAAACTCTAAAAGCCCATATTTTTTGGCACTGATCCAGTTGGCATGGAGTTTTTTGTTTTGTTTTGTTTTTGTTTCCAAAAAGTTAACCTATGTGTGTATCTATAAATTCCTGATAGAAAGTTTGTGGGATACTGAAATGAGAACTGAATTTGGAGTCCAGAGTCCTGGATGAGTAGTGCTTTGGTGCCACGATTTTAGGTATGTCATTTAACCTGCTGGTTTTCCATTTGGTAAATGAGAATGAGAATTATACTACCCATCTCAGAGGATTATTGTAAGGATCAAAAAGTAAAACATCTGAAGAACATTAAGTAATCATGAAACTCTTTTTATTAAAACAAGATATCATTACTATCACAATTTTTTAAACTGAAAACTAGAGTGAGATGATCCTATAGAGACAATGAGAGACAGCTATTTTTTATACCCCAAAGTTGTGCTGTATTATTTATAACATATAAGAAGAACCAGAAAGGCCTATAGTGTATTGTGGATAATTTCAAGAGACAATGATTAGAACTGCTTTGGGTAAGGTTGAGTAAATGGGTTATAATGTACATTTTCTCCCAATTCTATTCTTTACTATCTTGATTTTTTTTATCTCCTTTTTAGCAGCTTTCTCAACTTGGAGTTTCCTCTATCCCTAAAGCTACTTCCTCTGATTAGTGGGTTCTTCTCCATTTGAGAAAGTGTCAAGGTGAACATGTCTACTTGTATCCTTGCTTCACTCTTGGGTATCTACCTCTAGTCCTGATTATCAGTTGCCTTTTGAGTGTTATCTTAGAATATAATCTGTTTAAAAGTAGGGACTGAGTTTTTCTTTGCATTTGTATTCCCAGAACTTAGCACAAAGGCTAGTAAATAGTAAATACTTCATATATATTTATCTACCCATCTTTCTATCAACATAAAAAGCAAAAGTTTCAAAAAAGTTTGCTCCTCTCCCATTTATTAAAGATCCTTTTCAGACCGTCACTATTTTATACGCAAACAGTTAGGTGGTGAAGTGGATAGAGTATCAAGCCTAGGGTCTGAAAGACTCATCTTCCCGAGTTCAAATCTGAACTCAGACATCAAGTAACTGTGTAACTCTGGGCAAATCATTTAACCCTGTTTCCTCATCTGTAAAATGAGCAAGAGAAGGAATTGGCAAACCACACTAGTATCTGTACCAATAAAACCTCAAAAGAGGTTATGAAGACTTAGATACAACTGAAAAGTGACTTAACAACAAAAATCTTCTGTCTCTATGTCTTTACTTTTCAGGGAAGGAGGTATCTACATGGAAACATCCAAAATTGAAATAAGAATTATTATCATTACTTTCAATGTACTTTAATATGGAAAAGCTACTTAAAATTGTGTAGCCACAAGAGACCAAGCATATAATTGGAATTTCAAGCATCAATTTCAATATACAGAGGTATTTTTCAACTGAGAAAGATGACAACGTTTAGTAGAGAAATTACTAGATTGAGGAAGGATGTCTACATTCTAGTCTTTTACCTTCCTTTGACAAATGATTTGCCTGTGGGTGAAGTTTTTGCTTTTGGAACCTTAGATGCCCAACCTTCAAAATGAGGGGGTTGTTTCTCTCCTAAGATCTAAGATCTTGAAATTTTATTTGAGACTATGACTTTCTTCATCTGGGCATAGTGATTTTTTAATGAATTAAAGAGAGATTCTAATAGGATTGAGCATGGTGAGAAATAACTAGCAGAATAGTTATTTCTCTATCATTTTAAATCCCAGAAGTCATGGATCTTAGGTGGGCAAAGTTGAAGATAGCTGGGGGAGGGCAAGTAGAAATGATGGATCCTAAGAGTCAAAGGATTAACATTTAATTGAAGAGGCAAGGCAAAATGGAAACCTTAACTAGGAACTAGTTAAGAGCAAGAGATGTCATAAGACAATCTGTTAATTAATCAAATGCCAAGTGAGTAAACTAGCAATAAATGCTCTGAGCTCAGACAAGGGACAGATCATTGGGCCAGAGTGGTCAGTAAAAGGTTTCCTGCCTTTCAGAAGCCTCTACTGTAATCCAACTGCAATCCCCAGAGACAAGAACATTAAAGAGAGCTACTGCTTCAGAGAGAGAGAAACTTCAGAGAAAACTCTTCAACTAAACAATTCTATAGTCACCAAAAAAGCAGGGAAGGTTTCTTTTCATTTTTACATTTTACTCATTTTTTGATTGAGGGATAGGAACTCTATATTTGAAAGGAACATGAGCAAATCACTCTCCTAATACTTCCAGGGGAGTCCAAACCAAGATTTACTGGAAGAAAATCTTGATGTGAATCCCAGCCAAATTCCCAAAGTTCAGCTAAGTTTGGAAGAAGCAAACCGCTCAAGCGTTTGAAGCTGCTTCTTGTCCCTTTACCATCTGGCCTATTGCTGGCTATTTCACCCTAGAGTTTATGTAATTGTGTTCTGGTGCCAAGGAAATGCCTCTGATTGTGTCTCTGATTCATAGATGATAGAAAAATAGGCTTCAGACTTAGAAAAGTTTTAAGAAATAGCCTTTAGGTAGTGGATTATTATGTCCATTATATTCATGAAGCAATGGAGACCCTCATCCCACTACTAGCACTGTCTCCCCAAGTGTACAAAGTCAGTGGTGGAAAGAGACTGACTCCTCATTGTTCTGCCTCCTGCTCTAATCTTACAGTTATTGCTTCCCTCAAAGGATCTGGAGTAAAGAGCCCCTGCAATCTGGAAAATCCATGTAAAAAATTTTGGCCCTCTTTTCATACCAGAGAAGAAGTCCAAATTATTATATTAAAAGATACAATGTGTTGATATTATACAATATCAAATATATATATATATATATATATATATATATATATATTATGCATTTCTGAATTTCTCAACTTTTTCTGTGTTGTCTGCTGGCCTTTGTTTATAATCTGCAGTTTTCACAAAACTCAAAAAAAATTCCCATTTAATTTCTTATGCTGACCTGTGATATATTGAGATTTCCATAAACTTGGGAAAGCCAAGATGTGGAAGATTTAACTTTGCCCTCAGTTCAATGATCACATGAGTGGCAATGTTGCATAGTAAGTGGATATGAACTAAGCCCTATCTCTGACACATACAGTATGATCATGAGCAAGTCTTCATCAGGCATTTGTCTATCAATGAAATCACAGGTCTGGGCCAAAAAATAAGTGCTAAGCATTATATTAGGTCCTAGAGACAATATAAAAACATTGTCCATCCTGTTCAAGTGCTTACATTCTACTTGGGGAAGAAAAGGCATGGACACAACATGTAGCCAGAAAGGGGAATTCAAGATAATTTAAAAGTATTCATTTGTGCTAACAATTGTAAAAATCATGAAAGATTCCTTGGAAGAAGTGATACCTGGCCTGGATCTTTAAAAAAAGATAAGGATTTTGAGAAAGTGAAATGGGAAGGGAGCAGGTAAAAATAATGTTCTGTGGAAGCCATTCCCCAATTGATAAATGATCAAATGCACAATTTTCAGATGAAGAAATTAAAGACATTTCTAGTCATATGAAAAATGCTCTAAATCACTATTGATCAGAGAAATGCAAATTAAGACTATTCTGAGGTACCACTATACACCTCTCAGATTAACGAAGAAAAGTTAATGATAAATATTGGAGGGGATGTGAAAAAACTGAGATACTAATGATTTGTTAGTGGATTTGTGAAATTATCAAACCATTCTAGAGAGTAAAAAAAACTATACCCAAAGCACTATCAAATTGTGCCTACCCTTTGAACCAGGTGTCTCTGTTGGGTCTGTATCCCAAGGAGATCATAAAAGAGGAAAAACATGTTTAGAAATGTTTGCAGCAATTCTTTTTTTTTTTTTTGTGGCAAGGAATTAGAAATTAAGTTGATACCCATCAGTTGGGGAATGGTCGAATAAATTATGGGATGTGATTATGATAGAACATTATTGTTTTATAAGAAATGAACAGGCTGATTTGAGAAAAGTCTGGAAAGACTTGCATAAACTGATGCTAAGTGAAGTGAACAGAACCAAGAGAACATTGTCCACAGCCACAAGATTATGTGATGAACAATTATGATGGAGGTGACTCTTCTCAATATTGAAGTGATTCATGGTAATTCTAATAGACTTAAAACAGAAAATGCCATTCAATCCAGAGATAAAAATTCTGGAGATTAAATGTGGATAGAAGCATAATATTTTCACCTTTTTGTTGTTGATTGCTTGTTTTTTT
This sequence comes from Sminthopsis crassicaudata, assembly GCF_048593235.1. Taxonomy (NCBI): domain Eukaryota; kingdom Metazoa; phylum Chordata; class Mammalia; order Dasyuromorphia; family Dasyuridae; genus Sminthopsis; species Sminthopsis crassicaudata. Next base: position 407,885,062 of record NC_133618.1, on the reverse strand, counting down.
CTGCTTTGGCTGAATCCCTTAGGTTTTGGTATTTTGTCTCATGTTTATCATTCTTTTAGATGAAATTATATATTGTTTCTATGATTTGTTTTTTGACCCACTTATTCTTTAGAATTAGACTATTTAATTTCCAATTGGTTTTAGTCTATCTTTCCCTTTTTATTTTCATTTAATATAAATTTCTTGGATTAATAAAAGAGAAAATAAATTACTTAAATAATCCCATTTTAGAAAAAAAAATTGAATAAGCCATCCCTAAGAAAAAATCTCCAGGGTTAGATGGATTTACAAGTAAATGTTTTAGTCCCTTCTTCTCTTCCCACTACTAAGACATAATAATAACTCTGATTCTTTTCAGGAATATGGAAGAAAGGAGGAGTGTAGAGGAATAAATCAGTCATACTCAAAATGTTTGGTGAGGGAAAAGCTGAATTGGATCTGAGGAAGAAATGATTGAATTCCTGAATGGAACCAATTTAATCTCACAAAAATTACTCATGGCATAGACCCAGGCCAATGAACCCCATATCCCCTAAAGCTGAGGTAGCCCACAAGTGAAGAAAAAAAGGTGAAAGAGTTGATAACAAGTACATAATTTAAAAAGAGATCTAAAGCTCAAAGATACAAAGAAAAGGAGCCTTAGTAAAAATTTAGAAAACAGACAAAATAATACAGAAGATCCTAAAAATAGAAGAAAAATTAGTAAAAACACAAAGAAACCAAAGTATAATTAACACATCTTTTAATATGAAGGAAACTTAAGTAATAGTTCCTGGTGGAAGGTAGAATTCAAAAATACTGGAACAACAAGCAGAATTTCTTTGGAAAGAAATCAAACTCATTAGCAAGACAGGGATGAATTTAGTTCAGAAATTAGAATTTCCAATAAATAAAATAGAATACTTGATGTAGAATTTAAAGCATAAATAAGAAAAAATAAATATTTGATGAAATATTCTAAAGAATAAGAATGTGTGGAAAAGATTAACAGATTAAAGCAGAAAAATAGTAATGTGGAAGAAAATTTGGCAGAAGAGAAACCAAAGGCAAAAATACACACAAAAGTGTATAACTTTAAACATTAAACATCTCAATTACTTAACTAAAATTTTTTAAATTGTGTAGCAAATGTCTATCTTCATTGGGAAAGGAAATTTCCTTACTTGGAGTTACCCATACAAATTAAATCAAATTGATCTATTCAAAGCCCATATAGACATAGAGATAGGAAGAGAGGAAGGGAAAGAGATAGGGAGGGAGGGAGAGAAAATTTGAGATTAGTAATGAGCCCTTAGAGATAAAATGAAATCATCAAGGAAGAAAGTATAGGGGGGGAAAAAGTGAACATGACTTCAAAGCCTTGAGACATACCCACCTTTAAAAGACAGAATATTGTCTTTTGGACTCAGTGGCTCTAAATGATTTAGATGGTTTAAATGATTTAAATGGTTTAGAATCCAGACACATAGGAGGAGAACCCACAGAGTAATGTCACAGAAGCAAATAGAGAAGAGAATGTTCAGGAGGAAAGATTGGGCAATGGTGTAAAAACTGCAGAGATGTCAAGAACTATAAGATCTGAGGAAAGGTCATTGGATTTAGCAGTTAAAGTGCCATGAGTAATCTTTGAAACATGAATCATAAAACTGAGTGATGGGATCAGAAACCAAATTGCAAGAAGTTGAAGTATGGGTGGTATGGAAGTGGAGGACTTGATGGACCCAAAAAAACAATGAAAGATACATTAATATAAATGAGAGATTTTGTTTTGTTTGACTATTCATATTTGTTACAAGGGTTTTGTATTTCTCTTTTTTATTGGGGAGATGCAGAAGGACATAGGTAGGAATGCTATTCTCTCCACCCAAATAAAGGAGTGATATCCTGGAAAATGAATGTGATACTCTTGAAGAAGAACAGAGTAAAAGGAGAGAGAATAGAACAAGTGGGGGGTGTAAGGAGAAACACAGTTAGCAATAGTAATTTTGAAAAGAGTTTTGTAGGAAGTTTTTCTTTTCAAAACCTCATTTCTCAAATGTCTAGGGAACTGAATCAAATTTATAAAAAATAAGAGCCATTCCTCAACTGATAAATGATTAAAAGATATGAACTGTGCCCAAAGGCTATAAAATTATGTATATCATTTGACTTAACACCACTACTAGGCATAAATCTCAAAAGAGATTTAAAATAAAAAGGAAAAAGGACCTGGATTACAAAAAAAGCATTTATAGTAGCTCTTTTCTCGGAACAAAGAATTGGAAATTGAGGGGATGCCTATCAATCAGGGAATGGCTGAATAAATTATGGTACATGACCATGATGGAATGTTATTCTATAAGAAATGATGAGTAGGAGGATGCTTTCAAAAAAAAACCCTGGAAAGTCCTCTATGAACTCAAGCAAAGTAAAATGTACTGTGTACAAAGTAATAGCAATATTATAGGACGTTTAGCTGAGAATGACTTTGTTATTCTTAGCAATCCAATGATCTAAGACCTAAAAATTTAGGATGAAAAATGCTATCCATACCCAGAGAAAAAAATAGATTGTGTCTGAAAACGGATTGAAACATACTTTTTAAACTTTATTTTTCTTGATTTTTTTCTTGTTTTCTTTTACAAACATCACTTTTATGGAATGTTTTGTATAGCTTCACACGTGACTTCTCAGGTGAGGGAAGAGAAAGGGAGAAAATTCAAAGTTTTAAAAACATGTAAAAATTGTTAGCATCTAAATGGATAAAGTGAAAATATTAAATAAAAATGAATCGATATTAAAGAGAATCAATAAAACTTTTATGAATCAAAGTAGAGGACTCATTAACTTTAATTAATTATTAAAGTGGGCATACCAGATCCTAAAGGCCAACTATTACATGTACTTTTGACATGAAAATAAGAGAGTCAAAAATCGTTATATTCTTACTAGATTGCTCTGCTGACCAAACAACACACACACACACACACACACACACACACACACACACACGGACAAGATGGCTTCCTTGGGTCCAGTGTTTCATCTAAAGAACTGGGCCAAACTAAACTGCCTATATAAAGATTGAATACAAATTGCATGATCATTGGTTTAAAGCTATAAAACATTGAGCTAATTGCTCACCAACCCACAATGAAGTTACATAATATCAGATGAAAGTCTTCCCTTGAAAACATGAAGGAAAACTATTAAATAGGAAAAATATGTAAAATTAAAGAATTTTTTCTCATAGTTTAGAGTTATAAACTATGTGGGGCAGCTAGGTGGTGCAGTGGATAGAGCACCAGCCCTGAATTCAGGAGGACCTGAGTTCAAATCTGGTCTCAGACACTTAACACTTCCTAGCTGTGTGACCCTGGGCAAGTCACTTAACCCCAGCCTCCAAAAAAAAAAAAGAGTTATAAACTATGTGTCCAGTGAGAAACAGTTCACTGTAGTAGAAAATCATTGGATTTCAGTATAATTGAGTTATAGTCTAATTCCTAACCTTAACATGCAATGAGATCCCTTCCTGGGCTTCAAATACCTCCTCACCTAAGATGAAAGAAATGCACTACATAATCTCAAAGGCTTTGTCTAGCTCTGACATGTTAAATTACCTATGTTCTAACATCTATGATATTAAGGTCATTTTTGAGACCAACTTCCTTTGATTCTAATCCCTACAACTATACAGAACAGAGTGAAGACAGTTTGTCCCTAAGGTCAGGCTAGAAGAAAGATGGGGTTAGAATTGGTAGAAAAGTCTATGACTACTATCACATAGTATTAAATAATATCCACTTAATGCTCTGGCCACTTAATGTCATTAAAAATTAGCAAAGATAGTAAGAAGAATTATTTATAGTTATTTTATGCATAACATAAAATAGAGGGTTATTATTCAAACATAAGTTAACTTCTACATCATTCCTGAACCTCTATATCTTTCTTTAGTGGCCTGAAAGGGAGCTAATTATTGCAAAGTAAATATGTTTTAGTACTACATCTATCTGCTGATTAGTCTGTTACACACACTCATACAGAATGAGGAAAAAGTCACTATATAGTTATGCTCTTTGAATAGTATCAAATAAATTATAATGAAATCAAAGGACCAAAAGGGATCTTGGGGATTATTCAGTATAATCAGAGGATTATAGGATCATTAATTTAGAGCTAGAAAAGATCTTAGGAGCCACTGAGTCCAATATGAGATAACTAAAACATGAGATTATGTGACTTATCCAGGGTCCCATAACTAGCAAGTTTGGGAAGTGAACTCAGATTTTCCTGACTTCAAGCCTAGCCACCAATCTACTTACCGTGTTTCCTCTTTCCATTTACAAATAGGGAAACTGAGATCTAAAGAAATAAAGTAAGGAGATTGGACTATATGAAGTACTCTCAAGATCATATAGTGAGTGACAGAAGGGATGATTGATACTTAATCTCCTATCTTTCAATCTGGTGCTCATTGTAGCATACCAATCTACCTCCTTTGAAATAAAATACAGAAAGTAAGCAATTTATTTAAACGGTAGACATGAACTAAACACACTTTATATTTTGTCTTAACCCTACTGTGAGTTTTCCCTCTCCCTGTTAAACACACATATGATCAAGTATACTGTCAGATGCTAAGGATGCTGGTCCAGGAGGCGCAGCTGTGTGCCTGAGGCTGTTGGGCCACACAGCTGCCAGTACTTGCCAGTTATTCCCTAGGCCCATTTAAGAAGCCCTGGGATACACCCTCATCTCTGGTGTTAGACTGGTGGGAAAAACTAGCCTCTGGGTATATAGAAGATTTAATGTGTGGATTATTTAGAGGAAAGCTGGCACTGAGATTCAGTATGGACTCAAAATATGTTCAAGAGAAACAATGTGTTCAATAGAGAAAAAGTTCAGAAAGTATATGATAGAGTAGGAATGAGTTTGTGGGTGAGAGAGAATGAATTAAAAATTATCAACATAGATAAGGAAGCTCTGGATCTTTGGCATATTTGCAAAATAGTCAAAATGTATTCAATGAAATAATTTTGTGTCTAGCAATTCATTTTTTTGAAAGTCACAGAGTGAATTAGGAATGGATATGGAGAAGAGGGTTGATGAAATTCTAGATCTTAGTACTACCCCTAAAATGATACACATCTTGATGAGCCATGGTGAACAACCTACTTGGTTTCTCTATTGCTTCATATATCTGAATGGCAAGTTTCAGTGCTCATTTTAATATCTATTTGGAAAAGTAGGAGACAAGTAAACATAGAAGATTGGGGCTTGAGTGGCAGTGAAATATAAATCCTTAAGAAACACACACACACACACACACACACACACACACACACACACACACACACACACACACACCAAACTCCCTACCTCCTTTTCATATACCCATTGTCTGTGTGGTTAGAGAAAATAGAAATGACAGTGCTAGAAGAAATAACAAAGTTTAGGTCACTAATTTACTAAAGAAACAGCAATTTGACCTGTTAGCCATACTGGTCACATCTCTCCTTGGAGCAAAAGAGATGAAGGCATAACATTATTGGGAATGTATTTTCTGGGTATCTTCAGGGATGTTGGTTTTGTTGTGTTGCCTTATTTTCTTTCTTAGACACTATCTTTAGAAAACATTCCTTGTCTGGAAAAGACCTCCCTAGAGAGAGTCATTGAAAATGTAGTTATTGGGAGTATATATAGGAAGTCTTTACTCCTAATGATGATCACACAAGAACATCTACTAAATTTGCCATTGAAAATGATATAATAGCCAACCATCTTAGAAATTGTCTTTTAATTGAATATTTTTATTCACATACTATATACAGACTAATCAATAAGAATTTAGTAAGTATCTATTATGAGTGAAAAGCTCTCTGCTAAAGACTGGATATACAGAGAGAGATGAAACAAAAGAAAGCATTCATACATATATGTGTGTATATTTATGAATATATGCACAAAGTATACAAAATTAATATAGACTAGTTTAAGGAGAAGACATTCTAGCCTGGAGAATTGTGATGGGAAAAGGAGAAGGTGGGGAATTGGGGATAAAATGGATAAAAACTTTATGTACATATTATTGTTCTGTAAGAAATGACCAACAGGATGATTTCAGAAAGGCCTGAAGAGATTTACATGAACTGATGCTGAGTGAAACGAGCAGGACCAGGAGATTATTATATACTTCAACAACAATACTATATGATGATCAATTCTGATGGATGTGGCCCTCTTCAACAATGAATGAACCAAATCAGTTCCAATAGAGCAGTAATGAACTGAACCAGCCACATCCAGCGAAAGAACTCTAGGAAGGAAGGAAGGAAGGAAGGAAGGAAGGAAGGAAGGAAGGAAGGAAGGAAGGAAGGAAGGAAGGAAGGAAGGAAGGAAGGAAGGAAGGAAGGAAGGAAGGAAGGAAGGAAGGAAGGAAGGAAGGAAGGAAGGAAGGAAGGAAGGAAGGAAGGAAGGAAGGAAGGAAGGAAGGAAGATGGAAAAGAAAGAAAGAAAATAAATTCATTTAATATTCCATAACATAGGAAGATGTAGATATTGAAAACAAAACCAGAAGGAGGGAATGGTATTTCAAGACCAAATTAGCTGCTCATTTATCAGATTAATTAATTTTAAATGTATCCAGCATTTTTAAAGACTCTACAACCAGATTGTAGAAAGCAAATCCAAATAGTTTAAATGCAATGATTCAACAAATCTAAACTATATCAAGGCATGAACTCAGGCCCTAGAAACACCTCAAGAAGGGATTCCCATAGCCAGTTTGATAATATGCCAGGAAGGTTCCAATTATCTTATTTGGCTGAAGATAGAAGGGTTATGAGATTCCCAAGCACATCTCAAAGAAAACATAGTTCTCATTAACTTTAATTTTAAAAATACATATGTGCTCACAGCAATTCTAGGGGAAAAGGAAATAGAATATTGTGAAATCAAACTAACCACAATAGGATATTGCAACTCCACAATGGTTGGGAATCATCCCGCCAAAGCCTTGGAAAGGACTTTAGAACTCACCTAGTTTTCCACTCAATGTAGAATCCTTTCCCACAGAACTTCTGAGTTTGCTGGAATCCTTCCAGAAATAGCTATTGCTGGATTAATTCTTAAAGGTTAATAGAGTTGACCTCTGCCAGTCCTTCATTTGATTATTTATTAAGTGAAGCACTTATTAAGGGCCTACTATGTGCCAGATACTGTTATCTCTAGTATCCTATTATCTTAATAAATTCTTATTGTCTGTGGGATTTTGAAGTAAATAAAACATATTTACATAAATTATCATATAATGCTCAATTAAGAGAACAAGTATGCTAGGCAGAAAAAGCATTGGTGGTGAAGGTAGAAGTATGGAGTTAAAATCCCATTTTTGATGCTTACTATCCATGTGATCTTGGGCAAGTCATTTAACATCCTTAGGTCATGAAGGAGTTGAACTAGCTACTCTCTGAAGTTTCCAATTCCACAAGATCACAAAAGGCAGGCAAAAAAGTTATTTCCATTTCGCAGGTGAAGAAACTGAGGCTAAGAAAAATCCAATGGCTTGCCTCTGGTCATATGGCTATCAAAATATGAGATAATAGTGGATGCTGAATTTTCTAATGGTGGAGTTCAGTCTAATGCAAATTTCAGAGGTAAGGTAGAATTCCGAGAAAATTATTTACCACTTTTTTGTGATGGATAAGAATTTGAAATAAATGTCCAAAATGGCTAACCAAGTTATAGTGCATGAATTTAATGGAATTCTCTTAACTGTGAGATGACTATGAATTATTTAGAGAAGTATGGGAGGTTTTATATGAACTGATTCAGAGTTAAGTAAATAGAACCAGGAAGACAATATGTATGACTACAGAAACAGAGTTTAGTATAATTTAAAATCTCTACCTTTGTGAAGTTGTAAATTCCCATTATTATTTTTATTTCACAATATTCCATTCCTCTTCCTCATAAAATTGCTGTAAAGTACATCTATATTTTTAAAGTCAAGATTAATAAGACCCAATTTTTTTTGGAGAAGCACTTGAAAAATCTCATAATCATACCATCCTTATCCAATTTGAGATAATCATAGCTTTCCTGATCTGTCATTGAACCAATGCTGGAAAACCCTGAGTGAGGTTTCTGCGTGGGCTGAATTTATATCTTGATATAACAGATATTTGTCAAGTACATTGTTTTAACTATTTGGATTCAGTTTGAAGTTTGTGCTGCACATCTGGTTGTAGACTCTTAAAATGCTTGGTACATTTAAAATAAATTAATTTAATAAATGAGTGGCTAATTTGGTTCTGAATTTCTACTCCCTGGGTTTAATATTTCAACATCATAACCTTCACATAATAAGAAATACTGAGTTGATTAGTTTTTTTTTAACTTTGGAAATTTTATGAGCATAACTTCCTACCTTACTACATAAAGAGATCAAGCCTTGATTTGAAAGAGAGTTAAGAAAATACACCTCCCTTCCTCTGTTTTAGAGCTGGGTATCATGAGTGGGAATCACTGCATGCACTGTCAGACAGTCAAAGCACTGTTTGATTTTGCTGTGATCTCATCAATTCAAAAGTTCACTCCAGTGATGCAGATGGCAACTCATCCATGTCTGCCATCCAACAAAACTCTCATCTGACTCCATGCTTTTCAAGATTTATTCAGCCAAAGTGCTGAGGGTCTTCCATCCCAAGGATGCATGTGTACCATTCAAGTTGAATATCTCTGATCTCTTCCTCCCATCACATGTTCAATATTTCTTCTTTTTTGAGCTTGTGTGTCTCTAAAGACATTTTGATGTCAATTCCTCTTCAAAATTCTCTACTGCAGCCTGTTCCCGCCCACCATGACTCTCCCCATTGCCCTCCATGTGACACTCATTTTTCATTCATCAGACACTGTTGTGACTCAACCTCCAAAATATTATAAATATTCCTGAAAGAGATGGAGGAAGATACAGATATTTCAAGTAGTATGATTCATAATAATTTCTCTTGGCCTCAATGAGAGTATTTTTGGACACAGTAAATCATTCCTAACTGAAGCAGATAAAACAGAGAGGTAGAGTAGGATTGTACAAAGAAGTCCGGAGGAGGAATCGTAAGACCCACATCTCAGCTCTCCCTCCATTGTTCAAAAGTGCAACTCTGACCATGTCTGTCCTCTATAACCTCCCTTTGGTCCCTATTACCTCCAAGTCCAATATGAAATGTGTGTGTCATTTAAAGCTTTTTCCATTTTGGGTGCAACTTATTTTTCTGACTTGATTGCACATTATTCCCATCTATTATCTATTATGCTCCAGCAAATCTGATCCTTATAACTATTCTTCATATGTGATCACCCCAAGTCTGGAATCGACTCCTTTCTGGTCTCAATCTTTTAGCCTTCCTAATTTTCATCAGTGTTCTGCCTCTTTCTACACTAAGCATTTTCTAATACAGATTCCAGTTTGTGTATACCTGCTGGTTCTATAAACCTGGCAAGTCACTAAACTTCTCACTGCTCTAGGCAGCTTCCTAAGATTGTTAAAGATTTTTTTTATATTAAATTGCAGAGAGAGTGCTGGTCTACACTGATAGAGGGAGTTTCCTCATCATAGAGTTTCCTAGACTGATGAAATCATAGGTCCAGTCCCTATCCTTTCTCTCCATATTTTGTGGATACTTATATTTGTCTGTGATATTTCTCCTAGATAGAGCATCTTCATCTTCATCATCTCTAACATTTGTATACTGCTTACTATTCTCCAGCACTGTGCTAAACACTTTACTATTATTATTTCATTTGATCTTCACAATAACAGTGGGAGGTAGCTGCTTGACACACAAGCTCAAAGAAGAAGAAAGATTGAACATGTGATGGGAGGAAGAGATCAGAGATATTCAACTTGAATGGTACACATGCATCCTTGGGATGGAAGACCCTCAGCACTTTGGCTGAATAAATCTTGAAAAGCATGGAGTCAGATGAGAGTTTTGTTGGATGGCAGACATGGATGAGTTGCCATCTGCATCACTGGAGTGAACTTTTGAATTGATGAGATCACAGCAAAATCAAACAGTGCTTTGACTGTCTGACAGTGCATGCAGTGAATTCATATCCTCCTAACTACAGATCTATCCACTGTACCACCTAGATGCCCTTGGTGCTATTATTTTTCTCTATTTTATAGATAAGGAAACTGAAGCAAATAGTGTCTTGTCCAGGACACACAGGTAGGAAGTATCTGAAACTGGATTTGAACTCAGATTTTCCTGATTCTAGACCTTTGCCATCTAGTAAAGATATAGATCATAAGATACTTGAAGGGAGGGTATGTGGCCCTGAATAAATGTTTGTTAATTGATTCTGTATTCCTTGGTTGATTGTGCAACCATTGGTAAGTAGTTTATTCTCTCTGAGCTTCAGTTTATTAATTCATAAAATGAGGATAGTTCTATCCAAACATTCTGGAGAACAATTTGGAACTATGCCCAAAGGGCTATCAAACTGTGCATACTCTTTGACCCAGCAGTGCTACTACTGAGCTTATCTCCCAAAGAGATCTTAAAGGAGAGAAAAGGACCCACAGGTGCAAAAATGTTTGTGGCAGCTTTTTTTGTAGTGTCAAGAAACTGGAAACTGAGTGGATGCCCATCAATTGGAGAATGGCTGAATAAGTTATGGTATATGAACGCTATGGAATACTATTGTTCTATAAGAAATAATCAGGAGGATGATTTCAGAGAGGCCTGGAGAGACTTACATGAACTGATGCTAAGTGAAATGAACAGAATCAGGTGATCATATACATGTCAACAGCAAGATTATACAATGATCAGTTCTGATGAACATGGCTTTCATCAACAATGAGGTGATTCAAACCAGTTTCAATGATCTTGTGATGAGCAAAGCCATCTGCACCCAAAGAAAGAACAGTGGGAACTAAATGTGGAACACAACATAGTATTTTCACTTTCTGTTATTTTTTGCTTGCATTGTTTTTTTATCATTTTTTTCTTTTTATCTGATTTTTTTCATGCAGCATGATATTTGTGGAAATACATATAGAGGAATTGCTCATGTTTAACATACATTGGATCACTTGTCAACTGGAGGAGAGGGTGGGGGAAAGGAAAGGAAAAAATAAGAACATAGGTTTTTGTAGGGTTGCATGTTAAAATTATCCATGTATGCACTTTGAAAACAAAAAGCTATACTTAAAAAATAAAATTTAAAAAAATGAGGATACTTCTACTTGCATTATTTTTTCTACACTAATTTTTTTGAGGCAGAGTTAAGTAACTAGTCGAGGGTCACACAGCAAATGTCTGAGGTCATATTTGAACTGAGGTCCTCCTGATTCCAGGCTCAGCACTGTTCCACATAGCTGCTCCCACATTATTATTTTGAGAATCAGGCGAACTAAGGGATGTAAAACCACTTTCTCACTTTGAAGTGCTATATTTGTTGGTTATTGTTATTAATGGTCTTTAACTTGAACTTCATTCTGAAAGCCCAAGAGATTATATAAATGTTTTTATATTTTGAAAAATTTGTAATCTCCTTAATTCCAGTATACAGAGCAGAATTCACCCATGCTTTCCATCTCATACAAATCTTACCATCTTTTCCCTTAATATCAGGAGATCCACCCAATATATAGGAGATCACCTTCTGAATTTTTTTTTAAATTCTGTGATTAGCAATGCATCAAAGAGGCTATTCATAAGTTATCCCTTGTTTTCATTGCTTGACTGAATCATATTTTTTATCTTCTCTAAAGATATATTTTCTACTACTTCTCCAATTCAATTTATCAGTGGGAATTCATGTTGCAGCCTAAGCATTCCCACCATGTGACTTTGGATAACCAGCATTTTAATTTTCAGAGACTATGATATTACAAGATGGTTCAGAGTTTTGGAGACCTAATTTGCCTCAAGTAAACTGCAAAATGAATCCTTCTGTGTATCTGACCTCCAAACGCCTTAGTTGCTTTACAGCCAACCACACCAGTAGAGAATTGATATAGTACTTGATGTACTGTTCAAATTCATGGATTTGGAAACAGGGCATACAGGGAGACCTAACAGAGACAGAAAGTCTACATCAGAAAAGTCTAAGTCCCAAAGAGCTAAATATAAGAGAGAAGTTTTGGACTCTTTTTTTATAACATGAAAGGAAATCTAGGATATTTTTTTCATATTCTATGAATGTTCTATGTGTTTGCTTGAGATTTCATATGAAGGAAATGGATATCCAGGAGAACTGGATTTTTGTGTGTTTCCCACAGAAAGTGGCTTCTAGGAGGAGTTGGGAGAGAGAACACCCTCCTAGGCATCTTCTTAAAATCATGGCAGAGGCAAAATCAATACTGTTGATTAATTGACAACATTCCCTCTGCTTTTCACTCATCAAACTGCAGCATAGGGGTATGTAAGTGAATATACCTCAGTCATAGAATTTCTCTTTACCTGTGTACTGTTGTTTTAATATTGTGGGTTTTTTTTTTGATACAGGCTGCTAGTCTTGATTTCAGAAAGACTCCTCTGCTGTTGGACCATTGATATTGGAGACCCAAAATAGATTTCTTTTCCTAACCAAAACCTAACTAAATAGTAAGATATGTTTTTCTACATATGGAATTAAACAATAAATTTTTCTGGCCCAGAAACTGGAGGTACTGGGATTTTATTATTATTACTATGGAATAGTTATTCTTGAAAAAAATAGAAAGTATGGTGCTAAAGGGCTCAAAATTGCTAATGAAAATTTTAATGGAAACAGCCACTCCACCAGGACTGCTTTTCCAAAAGAAATCATATTATGCTAGGAGCCAAAAATGTTTTCTATTATTAAGCATGCAGAGGTATTTTCAACTGCATCTTTAAAAGACAGAGATATTGTCAGTGAAAAGTTCAGGGATGAAATTAAGGAATAAAATCTAGGCTCTCATTACTTGATATCAATGTCATTTTATGTCATTTGCATATAAGGAAATCTAGTTTCCCTTATTCTAAATCTAGTATTCTTTCCAGTATCTGGAATTTATTCAGCAAATGTTTCATATACATTGACATAGACATATATTGTCTCCTCTGGTGGAATGTAAGATCCCTTGAGAGCAGAAATCTTTCATCTTTTTCCTAGTCTCTAATGGTATATGGAACTTATTAATTCTATTGAACTTCTGATACATGTCTGTGATGGAATATTATTGTGCTCTTAAAAAATAATGAACCTGGATACAGAGAAATATTGAAAGACTTGAACGAACTAATGCATAGTGAAGTGAATGGAGCTAGGAAAACAATATATACAATGACCTTAATAATATAATAAATGATATAATAGCATGAGTAAAAATAATAGCCACCTACAAAAAATTTAATTTGACTACTGAGAATTTAAAATGACTACTGAGAAATTATAAAAAATGAAGTTGTTACCAAATAAGAGATTCAAAAAATAATTCCTTTGCAGAGGATCTGTAAGTATGGAACATTGCATATAATGTTAGATTTTTTTCAGAATAAATTGATTTATTCTGATCAATCAGATAAATCAATCGGATAAATCAGTTTATTTATTTGATGAATATTTTTCTCTCCCTCCTTTTTTCCTTTTCTTAAAAAAATTGCTATAAGGGATAAGTCTAAGAGTGGAGGGGAGGATTAAGGAGGAAATCTAGGAGATATAAAAACAAAAGTTATAATATATATAACATATAAATATATTTATATATTATATATAATTATTGATATGTTTATTATATTATAGGTCCTAGGATTTCCTTCTCAGTTTTGTCCCCTCCTTGCAAGATCATTTGAGACTCATTTGAGATGATGTTATCATCATCTGCCTACCTCATAGAAATTATAGATTTAGAACTAGAAGAGATCTTAGAAAACATTCCATTCAATTATCCAATTTTTCAGAAAACAGGAGTTAAGGGACTTTGTGTGACTGACTGCTCCCCAAATCACACATGTAGTAAGTAATTAGTAGAGTAGATTTGAAGCCAGTTTTTCTAGCTCCAAATCCATTATTCTTTCCACTGTACTATGCTGACTCCCAGCCTCATAGAGTTATGGTATGGAAAGCACTTTAAAAAACTCTACATTTGGTCCACCATTATTCAAGACCACCTACTACACTTATAATTTGTCCCATACATTTTGTCACTTGATTGCAGCCATTGTTAGCATTTGTCTATATGCTGAATTCTATTATTCTTCTATTGTATTAAATGAATTATGTCTTCTTAACAAATTTCTAAGGTTATTGTGGAAAGGGATTATATTATCTACTTTGAAGGATACTTCTGGTACATTGTAGGATACAGGGGAAATGCTCAATAAATAAATATTGAACTGAAAATACTGACACTCTTCTAAATGGAGAGTTACCTGTAGCAAAATGTAGGATTCACTAAACCAGGTAGAACTCAGTTAAAATAAAAGTTATCCCTATATTCTACACTCAAGTCAACATTCACTCTTACTTTTCTCATCTCTTGAATTCAGGCAATTCCAAGGAGATTTCCATTACAGACCACAAATTCAATCTGTGTAGGGGCAAAATGAAATTCCTTTTTCTTTCCTGCTGGAAGAAAAACCCTTTGGCAGTAATCCTTGGATTGTTTTCTTTGTAAATTACATTCATGCTATTTTCAAGATGTTTCTTGGGTTTTCTTGAAATTTGACCCATTTAATGTGTAATGTATAACTTGTTTCCATGTCAAAATTCTCAAGGTTTCTTAAGAATAATTATTGAATGCCCATGTGGTCTAGAAAGCAAGTCACATCTTCCATAAAAACAAGGAAATAATTTCTTTCCCTAGGAGGACACATTTTCCCCCCTCAGTCATGGGTGTTCAACTTTACTTCATAGAAACTTCCATAAGTTATTTCTTTGGGGAAAACAATGCTGTGGCTCACTTATTAGGAATCCAAGCCATTATTTTGCTGATTTGCCATTTATCCACCAAGGATTTGAAAGACCACCAAACACCACTAAGAAATGGAGAAAATATGGCCCTGGGCAGAATTCCAAGGTGTGATGGTTTCATTACATCTAAAATTCAGACTTCTAAACCTTGTTCTGTTAGCTAAATTCTACTTTTCTCATGTACTTCTTTTCACTGAGGTCACATAAGTTTCAAATAGATAAAAGAATTCATGATTACTCAATCAACAAACATTTATTAACCACTTACTATGTGTAGGAACTCTGTGAAATATTGCAGATACAAAGAAAACTTAAAAGCACATAATCATGGAAGAGAAAACATGCAAACATATATATATATATGTATATATGTATGTATATATATATCCAAGATATATATAGTATAAATGGGAGGAAATCTCAAAGGGAAGGCACATAAATCTCACTCACACTTAAGTAACTCTCTAATACAGGAAAAGAATTTATTGATGGTTTGGAAGAGTTAGAATTGGAAAGAAATTTAAAGGTCATCGAACCTAACTTCCCTTGTTAGGCAAGAATCCCATCTAGAGCAACACTGAGAGGTCATCATCCAGCTTTTAACTGAATACCTCCAACAAGGAGCTCATTACAACACAAGGCTATCCTTCACTGTTGGAAAGCTATAATCAGAAAATTCTTCCTTAGATTGAGACATCTGTCTGACAATAGTTTTCACCATGAATCCATCAATGGATAGCTTGCTTATATCAGTGGACTGCTGTCGGGAACCTTTGTCTTTTGCAAAAAGAATATTGAGTGTTTTCAGAACATTCAAAATAGCATTTTTTTAATTAAAAAAAAATCACTATGGAGGAATGGGGCCAGTAATTAAACATTTGGATCTATTCTTGTAGGTTGAATTGTTTTGAATCTGTATTTTTCTGTTTTGTGTTTGCATCTACTATGTAAATTAAACTTTGCTCTCTTCTCCCCCAATCCTTTTTTGCTCAGTAATTTTTCAGTTATGTCTGACTCTTCTTCATCCCTTCTCCTCCTCCTCCTCCTTCTTCTTCTTCTTCTTCTTCTTCTTCTTCTTCTTCTTCTTCTTCTTCTTCTTCTTCTTCTTCTTCTTCTTCTTCTTCTTCTTCTTCTTCTTCTTCTTCTTCTTCTCCTCCTTCTTCTTCTCCTTCTTCTCCTTCTTCTCCTTCTTCTCCTTCTTCTCCTTCTTCTCCTTCTCCTTCTTCTCCTTCTTCTCCTTCTTCTCCTTCTTCTCCTTCTTCTTCTTCTTCTTCTTCTTCTTCTTCTTCTTCTTCTTCTTCTTCTTCTTCTTCTTCTTCTTCTTCTTCTTCTTCTTCTTCTTCTCCTTCTTCTCCTTCTTCTCCTTCTCCTTCTTCTCCTTCTTCTCCTTCTCCTTCTTCTCCTTCTTCTCCTTCTTCTTCTTCTTCTTCTTCTTCTTCTTTTTCTTCTTCTTCTTCTTCTTCTTCTTCTTCTTCTTCTTCTTCTTGTTCTTCTTCTTGTTCTTCTTCTTCTTTCTTCTTCTTCTTCTTCT
This sequence comes from Sminthopsis crassicaudata, assembly GCF_048593235.1. NCBI lineage: Eukaryota > Metazoa > Chordata > Mammalia > Dasyuromorphia > Dasyuridae > Sminthopsis > Sminthopsis crassicaudata. The sequence continues at coordinate 407,868,600 of NC_133618.1, read as the reverse complement.
TCTTCTTCTCCTTCTTCTCCTTCTTCTCCTTCTTCTTCTTCTTCTTCTTCTTCTTCTTCTTCTTCTTCTTCTTCTTGTTCTTCTTCTTCTTGTTCTTCTTCTTCTTCTTCTTCTTCTTCTTTTTCTTCTTCTTCTTCTTCTTCTTCTTCTTCTTCTTCTTCTTCTTCTTCTTCTTCTTCTTCTTCTTCTTCTCCTTCTCCTCCTCCTCCTCCTCCTCCTCCTCGTGTGTGTGTGTGTCTCTCTCTCTCTCTCTCTCTCTCTCTCTCTCTCTCTCTCTCTCTCTCTCTCTCTCTCTCTCTGTCTCTCTCCTGATTACTGACTTCTTCCCTGCCGCCTAAAACATGCTCACCTCTCCCATCCATAACAAAATTACTTGTGTTCAAATCATCCACACTAGCTATCATTCTATATCTCTCCCTCATCTTTCAACAAAACTCCTTAAAATGTCATCAATATCCATTGCTTCCATTTTTCCTCACTCTTTTTCTAAATCCTTCACATTCTGGCTTCTGACCTCATCATTTTTGACACTGTTCATTTTTGCTTCTACTCCTACATGTCTGGCCTCTCTCAGGTCATCTATGTCATCCTCATCAACTGTTGCTTTTCTCAGGACTTTTGTCTTTGGAATTCCTCTCTTTTCCTTCAATATATTATATCCCCCAAGTTTCTCTCTTGAATTCCAGTTCCACAGTACCAATTGACTATGGGATATTTCAAACAACATATCCCATGGGTATCTTAAACTCAACATGTCCAAACCACTCATTATCTTTCCCCAAAACCCTCCCCTCTTCCAAAATTTCCTGTTACTATCAAGGGCACCACTGACCTCACATTCACCCAAGCTCTTGACATCAGTGTAATCCTTAATTCTTCACTCTCACTCATCCATATATTCTGTTGCCAAATCATGTCATTTCTATCCTCCCAACATTTTTTGTATGTGTCGCTTTCTCTACACTCACATAGGCAATACCTAATTCAAGCCTTCATCATCCCACATCTGGAATATTGGAATAAATTCCTAACTGAACTCTTTGGCTCAAGTATTTATCCACCCTAATCCATCCTACACTCAACTATTGCTGTGATTTTCATAAAGTGCAGGTCTGTTCAACAAACTCAAGTTATTTCATATTACTTTCAGGATTAAACATAAATTCTTTGGTTTGGCCTTTTAAGCTCCTTACTTTTCCAATCTTCTTATGTTTTACTCCCCTCCGTTAGGTTCTTACTAAGTGCTAATGAGATAATGAGATATTAGGTTCTTACTAAGTGCTGAGTCAGTACTTAACAATTCTCTAGTTATGGCCTTTAAGAGAAGTTTTATCCCTTTGAACTTCTGGGGAGGAGCTTGCATGTTTAAGAGGAGCAAGTTCATTGGTTGAAGTATTTTTTCCCAGAAGCCCCTGAGTTATTCCATGCCCATTCTCTGGGAGGATAAAAGAAGCGACATTGAGCAAGGGAGAGAAGTCTCTACTCTAGGTCAGAGTTGGCGGCTCTCTACAGGAAGAAGAATCTGGCTGAGAGATTGAGTTGAGACAGCAGATCTCCTCCCAGAGAGTGATCGACAGTTTCTGGAGACAACAGGACATTACAATTTGGCATCTACAATGTGGGGCAAGGACTTTTGCTTATCCTGACAAGGACTTATTCTGAGCCCTTCAGAGGAGCTAGCCCAGACCTTCGCACTCCATGTCTTGTTCAATCCAGCTACATTCATCCACTAGCTGTTCAACACATATCATACCCATTTCTATGCCTTTGTCCTACCTGGGTACCATTCTGTTTGTGGTTTTCTTCGATACTCAGCTTAACCACTTTCTTCAAAGGGACATTTTCCAGGGTTCACAGTTTACTTTTCATCTACATAGATAGATAGATAGATAGATAGATAGATAGATAGATAGATAGATAGATAGATATGTCATCTTCCCCTTTCAGAATGTAAACTCCTTGAAAGTCCAGTCTGCTTTCCCATAGTTCTAAAATACTTGAACTTAGAACAACTTGACAAAAGTTTATTGACTGGCAAATCAGATATTTCTCACAAGCAATCAGCCACAAGAGCTAGCCAAAAAGACCTTCTAAATATATAAGAAAAATAGTAAGGTTTAGTTTTAAGTAAATATAGAAGTCAAGGAAAATTTTGTAGTGACCTGCAGAAAGTGTGCTATATCTGTATCTGAACCAATGCCAAATAACATCTATGGTACACAAACTGCAAGTTGGTTTCAGCTCAATTTGATTATATTGTCATTAAATTCTCTTCAGATATGAATTACCGCTAGGCACCACTGAAGATAGAGAAACAAAGACAAAAGATACCTCATCCTCCAAAAAGTCTTTGTAATAGAAGATAAAGTAAAAGGGCTGGAGAAATACCTCTCTAGTCTCTGGATTATGAAAGAGAATCAAATCTCCTTGGAAAGAATGAGAAAGTGCATCAGGGAAGAAACAAAGCTGAAAAGGGATATGAAGAGGAACTTAGCAATTCTAACCTGTATCAGGAGTTGGAAGATAAAAGAATGCAACTAAGCTGGAGTGTGCTAGAGCTAGTTCAAAATAAAGCCTATTGTTAAATTTTCATTTTGAGCATTCACATTTTAGAAATTAGCAAATGCCACAGTTCAGACTTTGCTTGATTATTTTATTGGTTTCTAGACTTAAGAAAGGGATGATGAAAATAACAATGCAGATTAAACATTAAAGTGTATGGAGAATATACCTCTCTTTCCATAGAGCCAGTTGTTAAACAATTGCCAATATAACTCTGAAGCTATATAATATATGTAAAGTCTTCTGTGTAATGAAATGGGGCTAGGGGAATCTGGATAATCTTAAGAGGAGGCAGCTTTTTATACTTCAAGATAATGTGCATCTATAGGTGGCATTCAAGAATAATCAGCAGCAGAAGAAACAAATTGTAAATCTCTGATTGCCCTGATAAGAGGCACCGAGGCAACTATTTGAAAACCTGAACATTTAATATATTAATTCTATGCTCAAAATATTAGGTTATGATATAAAATATCATAAATGAATAAAAGCCTTCATGAAAATCCATGATTTCATATGATTATGTATGAATGCACAAAACAGGTATCATAAATAATAATAAATAGGATGATTTAGAGATCATAAATCAAGGAGATGAATTTAATATCATAGATATTACTGACACTTGGTAAAAAGAGAATACAAGACTAAAGTGTAACTGTCTCAAATAAACAGAATAATTAAAATACCACTGCATATTAAAGGAGAAAAGATAAAGACATGAGAGGAAAATATAATGGAGAGTATTTGGCTGAAGATTGATGGAAATACTACTACCATGGAGCTTTAATAGAAAACATCTGAATAGAAGGTAATTAAAAAGGGAATTCAAGAAATAGATTATTAAACTGGCCCAGAACATGATGCCATAATTATATAGGACTTCAGCTCCCACATATCTGCTAGAACTTTCTCTTTTGACCAAAGCAGAGTTGCTAATAAATTATCGATTTTCTTAAACAATTGATAAATATTCAAGTTTTCTACAAAAGGTAAAGAAACCAACAAGATAACTGTCCTTCTGAATTGGGTTCTAACCAACAGGGACTAGTTACTGAAATAGAAATGATAAGATTCATGAAAACAACTGAACATTCTCTTACAGAGTACTTGACTGAGGAAATAAAATCTGGTCATTGTCTGATAGCCACTGTATATTTTTGGAAAGGCAGAAATCAAAAGGTTCAAAGAAAGCAAATATAAGATCTATTGGTCAATTGCTGGAGAAATTGAACCAAAACAGATAGGAAGCTTTCAAAAATAAAATTATAAAGACATAAGCAATTTGATTTAATTAAGGGCCTAAATGGAGAAGGAGCTTTTACCAAACTCAGAAATATGCAAACATTTAAAAGGACAGGTTCCTGAGGATAATTACAAAAAAATTACACATTACAATGAGAATATTTTCAAGAGTTCTAAAGTCCAGAATGAATGAAAAGTATTTATTAAGCATTTACCATATACAAATCATTGAGCTAAGTGCTACCAGGGGTTCTCAAACTACGGCCCCGGGGCCAGACGCGGCAGGATGATTTCAGAAAGATTTGGAGAGACTTGCATGAATTGATGCTGAGTGAGTAAAATCAAGTAAACATTGTACAAGAAGTTTATGTGATGATCAATTCTGAAGGATGTGGCTCTTTTCAATAATGAAATGATTCAGGCCAATTTCAATAGACTTGGTAATGAAGAGAGATATCTGAAACCAGAAAGAAAATTGTGGTGACTGAATGTGGATCTCAAGTTAATATTTTCATCCTTTTCATTGTTGTTTACTTGCTTTTTTATTTTCTTTCTCATTTTTTCCCTTTTTGATCTGATTTTTTTTTGTGCAGAATGACCATTGTGAAAATATGTATAGAAGAATGGCACATGTTTAACATCTATCGAATTACTTGCTATCTAAGGCAGTAGTATAGGGAAGGGAGGGAGAAAAAAATTGGAATACAAGGTTTTACAAGACTAAATGTTAAAAACTATTCTTGCATATATTTTGAAAATAAAAAGTCATTTAAAAAAATAAAAATTTGTCAAAAAAATTAAGTTCTCCATGACATGTTTTGCAGTCTGATTAGCAAAATGGCCAGCGAATAAGTCAGAGAGTGAACTGAAGCTTTCAAGTGCTAAGAAAAATGAGAGATTTTTTTTTTTACTATATTTGGTAAAAGTTTAAGATAAAAAAATGGACTATTGTTGGTTATAAATGAGATAGTAATAAAGGATAATGGTTCAAAGGCAGAATTAGTCAATTCTATTTTCCTTTCTGTTGCCTTTTCCAAGGAGTAAGACCTTTGATTTGAGTATGACAGGAGAAAAAATAATTAGGATGGAATAGGTAACCCAAAATGTGATGAGAGAAAAAACCCTTTAGCTACTCTCAAAGAATTCAAGTCATCAGAAACAAGTATGAACTCCATCTTAACATACTGGAAGAATATTTAGGATTGTCAAAGGATGTGACCTTTGAGACACTATCATTGATTTTTGAAAGACTGTGGAAAAGAGGAGAAGTGCTAAAGGACTGGAGAAAGGCAAATGTTCCAGCTTTCATAAAATGGAAGAGAATGGAATTTGAGAACTGAAGTCAGTAAATTGGACTTCTATTACTGGAAAAATTCTCAAAATTTAATAAAAGATTGTTTTGTGAATATTGAGAAAGGAAGCATTAAGCCTAAACCATCATGGGCTTAGCAAGAATATAGCTTGCCAGATTTTAAAAATTCAATTTTATTTTAACAGCATTTTATTTTTTCCAAATACATGTGAAGATAGTTTTCAACATTCACCTTTGTAAAACCTTGTGTTCTAAATTTTTCTCCCTCGTCTCCCTCTTTCCCCAAAGCAATCTTCTAAACATATTTTCATATTCATCATAAAACTTGCCAGATTAACCTTATATCTTTCTTTGACCTTGTAATTAGGCAGTTTCAATTAGATAAAAATCTTAGAGACATGTTAAACTTAGATTTCTGAAAACATTTGTGAAAGTCTTTCATGATAACCTCATAAACAAAATGAAGAAATGTGTATTTGACTATAGTACAGTTATGTTGGCTCAAAAGTACTTGAGTAGCCAGATCCAAAGAGAAATCATTAATAGGTTGAAATCAATTTAGAAGTTTCTATAGGAGTCCCTCATGGCTTTGTTCACCATTTTTATCTAAAACAGATGAAGACATAGAAATTACCCTTTTCAAATTTCTGATATCCAGAAACTGAGAAACACAACTAACACTGGATATAAAAATATTTCACTGGCTAGAATGATGAACTGAATTAAATTAGATGAAATTTAATAGAGATAAATGTAAAATTTTATTTGGGGGATTCAAACATAAATTTCACATATTCAAGATAATGGAGGAATGACTAGAAAACAGGTCCTGTGGAGGAAAAAGACCTAGGAATTCTAGAGATTCATTCTAGGAGGGGGGAAAAATATTATGCTATTATGATTAGCAGTAAAATAAGCATTAGTATTCAGAATAAAGGTGATAGTTCTCTGCCATAATAGGATCACACCTAGAATATTTGGTTCTATTCTGAACTTCAATTTTATAAAGCAGAAACTAAATTGGAGTGCTTACAGAAGAAGGTAGCAAGGATAATGACAGAATTAAAAAGGATGCTGGAAGGTTAAAAGAACTGAGCCTGCTTAGCTGAAAAAACTTATGGGACAAGATGGAATTTTTCAAGTATTTAAAGGACTAGTATTTGGAAGAAAGATCAGATTCTTTCTGCCTAACATACCTGCTACCACTCTCCAAGAGCATGATTAAAAGCATCAAATTCAGACTCAACATAAGAAAATACTTCACAATAAAGTTTCCTAGCATGAACTACTGTGCCTTCCTAAATAAAAATTTTTAACTAACCTGTTTAGTAGATGTCACCATTCTGAACACTCATGGTTAGCAAACTACATAGAATGAAAATCCTTCAAAGTCCTTCTATGTTAGCTTACTGAAGAACTTACGTGTTTTAAAGTTTATTTTCAAAATATATGCATAGGTAATTTTCAACATTCATTCTTGCAAAACCTTGTGTTCCAAAATCTTTTCTCCCTCTCTTCTCTCCACTCCCTCCCCTAGATAGCAAGTAATTTGATATATGTTAAATATGTGGAATTCTTCCATACATATTTCCACAATTCTCATGCTGCACAAGAAAAATCAGACCCAACAAGAAAACAAAATGCAAGCAAACAATAGGAAAATATGTGAAAATTCTATGCTGTGATCCACACTCAGTCCCCACAGTTCTCTGACTGGGAATTGTCCTGAATCATCACACTGTTGAAAAGAGCCATGTCCATCAGATTTGATCATTGCATAATTGTATTGCTGTATATAATGTTCTCCTAGTTCTACTCACTTTACTTAGCATCAGTTCACGTAAATCTTGCTGGACCTCTCTGAAATCACCCTGCTGATTGTTTCTTATAACAATAATATTCCATAACAGTAAACTATAACTTGTTCAGTCATTCTCTAACTGATAGCCATCTACTCAGTATCCAGTTTCTTGCCACTACAAAAAAGGGCTGCAACAAACATTTTTGCACACATGGGTCCTTTTCCCTTTGTTATGATCTCTTTGGGATATAGGCCCACTAGAGACACTATTAGATCAAAGGGTATGCACAATTTGATAGTCTTTTAAGCATAGTTCCATATTGCTTTCCAGAATGATTAGATCAGTTCACAACTCCACCAACAATGTATGAATGTCCCAGTTTTCCCACATCCCTTCCAACATTCATTATTATCTTTTTTAAGTCATTTTAGCCAATCTGAGAGGTACATAGTGGTACCTCACAGTTGTCTTAATTCACATTTCTCTGATCAATAGTGATTTATATTTTTTCATATAACTAGAAATTGTTTCAATTTCTTCATTTGAAAATTGTTCATATCTTTTGACCATTTATCAGTTGGAGAATGGCTTGAATTCTTATAAATTTGAGTCAATTCTCTATATTTTTAGAAATGAAATTATCAGAATCCTTGGATGTAAAAATTTTCCCAGTTTATTGCTTCCCTTCTAATCTTGTCTGCATTGGTTTTGTTTGTACAAAAACTTTTTAACTTAATATATTCAAAATTATCCATTTTGCATTCCATAATGTACTCTAGTTCTTCTTTGGCCACAGATTCCTTCCTTCTCCACAGATCTGAGACATAGACTATTCTCTGTTTACTGAAGAACTTTCAGTGACTCTAAGTTGTTTTCCAAATTCCTTCAAGCTCAAAATTTCTATGAATCATTGAGCAGGTAAAAGTAGAATTTTAGCTGGCAAGGGAAGACTGTTGAAGGAATGAGAGGCACTGGGTCAGGCAGGCCTTTGTTGCCCTAAAATCATATATCATGGATGTGTCTCTGCTAATGTATAATCCTGATTCTGGGTTAATCCAACCAAGTGTTTACTGGTCAAAGCCTGGAATAAGCTTTCTTAATATTTCATAAGATTGTCAAAAAATCCAGTTCCTAGACCTAGAGATAGATCAATAAGGCTTCAATAATACAAAGCAAGCCTCTGTGCTTTCTTTCTTTGTGCCCTCAGACCCAGATGCTCTGTGGCCATTCATTAGCTCCCTTTACTCAACCATCAAAAAATACTAGTCTTCCAAATTTTTTTAATTCTATTTAAATACAGTTTAAAAAAACCATTAGCTCATTTTGCACAATTATACAAATGTAATGGATTGGAAAATGCAAAAAAAAAATCATTGATTTTCCTTTATAATATTATCCAGCTAAAGTGACAGATCCCGCAAGTGAATGGTTATTAAAATTCAGACTTGCCCCAGTATGAATGGCACATATTTAAAAGAAGAGTAATTTTACATGATTTGCTCTCTCATTTTTTTTCCATGGTGACATGGAAAAATCAGTGATTGCAGAAACTTCTTACATTAACTTGTTCCTCCTGGCTCAGTATCTTAAATGAAAACTAAAAGTAGTTTGATTTCCTCTCTCCCAACAAATATGCCTGAGTAGGAAAGTGGAAAGGGAATAAAGGAGGATAATAGAACCACAAATCTAGACATGGGTATATCCTAGCACAGAGGTCTGGCTCTTCCCAAGGTATTTTAGTTCAGAGTACATTGGTACCTAGCTATTTTTATTTGTGGGTGAGAGAATGGCTATGTTTTCTTGTATAACATTGTATCTTCTTGTATAATTTGATTTGACTGGAAATACTGATTTTTCCATGAAAAAATTTAATTTAAATCAGTTCTATGATATTTACTGAACATCTCATTAAGTGCATAGCATTGAAGGGACTGAAGAATAAGGTTTATTCTCCCTTCTCTCCAGGTACTTATCTCTCCATATACAATAATTTTGTTTGTTATGTATATATTTTTTTGTTTTTGAAAACCATTGTGATGTAGTAGATAAGCAGGTAGTCTTGAAGCCAAGAACATTTGGCTTCAGGTCTCATCTGACATGTACTAGCTAGATAGCTCTGGGCAAATTGTTAAACCCCTCAGTGTTTCAAACAACTCAAAGGAGTTCTCAATACCAATGAAATGCTGGTCTAATTCCAGGTTCAGTACCTATCCCAAATTTTATTTTAGAAAGGGTAGAATGGTAGAGGGCTAATATGATTGATTCAATTATCAAAAATATCCAGCCATTTTGTGCCTGAAGAGACATCTAGCATTAAACTATTACTAACAAACAAATAAGACAATCCCAGTCATGTATAAAATTTCAAAGCTGAAGAATCTGAAGATGGTTGTTGCATGCTGTAGAGTTATGAATTAAAGTCTACTTGGGGAAAATTATAAAAAACCAAAGTATGGATTGTCTTTTTTGTAATTTCTTGATTTTTTAAATCGATAGTTTTTGTTTCTATATAACATTCATTTCCAATATCTTGCTCCTTATCATTTATTGTATAATGCATGCTCAGAAGCATTTGCTTAACCCCATTTGGAAAATAATTACTATGTCACCCTTAGTGCTTTAAGTTTAACTTTGGGGAACTTTGGGACAGTGAGGAGGGGGAACCTGGATTGGTATTTGAAATGAACTACATATAATTCAAGAAATGGATAATCAAGACTTACTTATATCTTCTCTATTTTAGAATTAAATCATTAGAGACAACATACCAAAGTGGTAATTAGGGGAAATTTTATAACTCTAGATGCTGATTTGCATAAAATAGAAAAAGAGAAGATCAATAAATTGGGCTTTCAACTAAAAAATTTAGAAAAAGAACAAATTAAAACCCCCAATCAAATATGAAACTTGAAATTCTAAAAATAAAAGGAGAGACTAATAAAATTGAAAGTAAAAAAACTATTGAATTAATAAATGAAACTAAGAGTTGCTTTTATGAAAAGAAACAACAAAATAGATAAACCTTTAGTTAATTTGATTAGAAAAAAAAAAGAGGAAAATCAAATTGTTAGCCTCAAAAATGAAAAGGAAGAGTTTCCACCAATGAAGAGGAAATTAGAGCAATAATTAGGAGTTATTTTGCCCAACTTTATGCCAATAAATTTGATAACCTAAGTGAAATGGAGTAATAGCTACAAAAATATAGATTGCTCAGTTTAACAGAAGAAGAAATAAATTATTTTACATAGTCTCATTTTAGAAAAAGATATAGAAGAAGCTATTAGTCAATTCCCTAAGAAATAATCTCCAAGGCCAGATGAACTTACATGTGAATTCTACCAAACATTTAAAGACCAATTAACTCCAATACTATGTAAAATATTTGAAACAATAGGGAAAGGAGGATTCCTACCAACTTCCTTTTATGACACAGAAATGGTACTGATAACTAAACCAGGTAGGACAAAAACAGGAAAAGAAAATTATAGGCCAATTTCCCTAATGAATATTGATGCAAAAACCTTAAATAAAATATTAGCAAAGAGATTACAGATAATCATCCCCAGGATAATAACCATGATCAAGTAGGATTTATACCAGGAATGCAGGCTAGTTCAATATTAGGAAAATAGCATAATTGACTATATCAATAACCAATTAACAAAAACCCTATGATTATTTCAATAGATGCAGAAAAAGCACTTGATAAAATCCACTATCCATTCCTATCAAAAAAATATTAGAGAGTATATGAATAAATGGACTTTTCCCTAAAATAGTCAGTAGCATCAGCAAATATCATATGTAATGGGGATAAACTGGAACCATTCCCAATAATATCAGAGGTGAAACAAGATTGCCCACTATCACCATTGCTATGCAATATTATATTAGAAATGCTAGTTTTGGAAATAAGAGAAGAAAAAGAAATTAAGGAATTAGAGTAGGTAATGAGAAAACCAAATTATTACTCTTTGCAGATGATATGATGTATACTTAGAGAACCCTAGAGGATCAACTAAAAAACTCTTAGTAATAATTCACAACTTTATCAAAGTTACAGGATACAAAATAAATCTACATAAATCATCAGCATTTTTATACATCACTAAAAAATCTAATGGCAAAAGATACAAAGAGAAATCTCATTTAAAATAACTGTCAAAAGTATAAAATATTTGGGAATTTATCTGCCAAGGGAAAGTCAGGAACTATATGAGCAAAACTACAAAACACTTTCCACAAAAATAAAATCAGATCTAAACAACTGAAAAAATATCAAGTGTCCTTGAATAGATTGAATAAATATAATAAAGATGACAGTACTACTTAAACTAATGTATTTATTTAGTGCTATACTAATCAAACTTCCAAGAAACTATTTTAGTGACCTTGAAAAAATAACAGCAAAATTTATCTGGAGGAACTAAAGGTAAATAATTTCAAAGGAATTAATGAAAAAAATGCAAATGAAGGTAGCCTAGATATACCAGATTTAAAACGATATTATAAAACAGAAGTCATCAAAACCATTTGGTACTGTCTATGAAATAGAGTAGTTGATCAGTGGAATAGGTTAGGATCACAGGACAAAATATTTATGACTATACTAATCTAGAGTTTGATAAACCCAAAGACCCCAGCTTTTGGGATAAGAATTCACTATTTGACAAAAACTTCTGGGGAAATTGGAAACTAGATTGGCAGAAAGTAGGCATGGACCCACATTTCACACAATATATACCAATGTAAGGCCAAAATGCGTTCATAATCTACACATAAGGAATGGTATTATAAACAAATTAGAAGAACATAGGATAGTTTTCCTCTCCGATCTGTGGAGGAGGAAGAGATTTGTGACAAAAGAACTGGAGATCATTATTGATCAAAAATAGATAATTTTGATTATATTAAGTTTAAAAGTTTTTGTACAAACAAAACTAATGCAGACAAGATTGGAAGGGAAGCAATAAATTGGGAAAACATTTTTACATTCAAAGTTCTGTTAAAGTCCTCATTTCTAAAATATATAGAGAATTGACTCAACTTTATAAGAATTCAAGCCATTCTACAGTTGATAAATAGTCAAAGGATATGAACATACAATTTTCAGATGAAGAAATTTAAACTATTTTTAGTCACATGAAAAGATGCTCTAAATCACTATTGATTAGAGAAATGCAAATTAAGATAACTCTGAAATTACACTACACACTTGTCAGGTTGGCTAAAATGACAGGAAAAGATAATGATGAATGTTGGAGGGGGTGTGGGAGAACTGGGACACTGATACATTGTTGGTGGAGTTGTGAATGGATCCAACCATTCTGAAGAGCAGTTTGGAACTATGCTCAAAAAGTTATGAAACTGTGCATATCCTTTGATCCAGCATTATTTCTACTATCAAAGAGACTTTAAAGGAGGAAAAGGGACCCAAATGTACAAAAATGTTTGTGGCAGCTCTTTTTGTAGTGGCAAGAAACTGGAAATGGAATGGATACCCATCAGTTGGAGAATGGCTGAATAAGTAATGATATATGAATGTTATGGAATATTATCATTCTGTAAGAAATGACCAGCAGGATGATTTCAGAGAGGCTGGAGGGACTTACATGAACTGATGCTAAATGAAATGAAAAGAACCAGGAGATCATTGTACATGGCAACCACAAAACTATATGGCAATCAATTCTGATGGACAGGGCTCTCTTCAACATTGAGATGATTCAAACCAGATCCAATTGTTCAGTGATAGAGAGTTATCTACAACCAGAGAGAGGACTGTGGGAACTGAATGTGGTTCACAACATAGCATTTTCACTCTTTTTGTTGTTTGCTTGCATTTTATTTTGCTTCTCTTTTTTTACTGGTTTGATTTGATTTTTCTTGTGTAGCATAATAATTGTATAAATATGTATGCACACATTAGATTTAATATATATTTCTACCATGTTTAACATATATTGTACTACTTGCCATCTTGGGGAGGGCATGGGGGAAGGGAAGAAAAATTGGAACACAAAATTAGAATAACATTAGCAAGGGCTGATGTTGAAGAATTGTGCACTCATATATTTTGAAAAATAAAAAGCTTTAATAAAGAAAAAAAATTTATCATATCATTAAAGATTTAGAACTGGAGGAGACTTTAGAGATCTCTTCTAATAAAACATCATTATTTTATAGATGAGGAAGCTTGAAATTCATAGTAGTTAAATGGCTTGTCCCATGCCTCACAGATATTTGTGGCAGAGCCAGGGCTGAAATTCAAATCCTCTACCTTCATGAGAGATGTATACTCTGAGACCCAATCAGAAATTTACTTTTTGCTGCAATTGGTACAGTAGCTGGCACACCTTAGACCTGACCTTACTTCACAATTCTGTGATATGCAGAATTAAACTCTGTCTTCTTCTTCCCTGTGCAAAGGAAGTAGAAGTTAAAAAGTCAGAAAGTAGAAGTATGGTTGGCCTGGCATTATGGCATACTACTATGATAGCACTCAGACAAAGAACAGAGAATAGAGAAAACTGGGACAGGGAATCAGTTGTGCAGGGATCTTCACCAGGCCTGAAAGCATGGGGATTGATGTTCATTTGGAGCAGTTTTGTCCCTCCAGAAGTCACTTGGGTTAGGGATTGAGGTCATTAAAAAGCAAATTCCCTAATATGGGAAGAAGATAAAACAGCTTTAAGGTCCATCTCCTGAGGGATCCTCATGAAAGGAAAAGTGTCAGAAAATGATTGATATGGGAATATAAAGGGTAAAAAGACTGAAATTACCAAAGATTTCAGGAGTAAAATAATCAGTTAAAAATCTTGAGCACAAGCAGATAAATCAGCAGACAAGACATTAAAAAAGACAAGAAAATGGTCACTAGAACTTTTTAAGCAAGTGCAAACATTTCTTAAAAAAATGTTGTAAGACCAAGGAAAATGAATCAACATCTGATGAAGCAGGTTATCAAGAAAGCATAGAAGCATGGAAGGGGAGGGGAGGAGGGATGTTCCCAAGTGGTTCAAGAGAGAAACAAGAACTTTGAAAGCAGAATTTATGGCCTGAACAACAGAAATAATTGGCAGAATAGAGAAAACTTGAATCTACAATGGTAACTCTCACAAAAAAGGAAAGAAAACAAGGAATTGGAAACATAAATATATACAAGTAAAAGGACAATGGGGGGGTAGTGAGGCATAGTAGAAAAAAAAGTTGGGGTGTTGCAAAATATAACAAAATGGTTAGAAGAAACTCAAAATACTTTAAAAGCTTTAATGTTTTGAGAAATAGAGATTAAAAAAGGAATGAATAATTATAAAAGCCATGAATCCCAGAAAAATAACTTAAAATAGATAGAAAGCAAAGAGAATTTGCTTTGGAACAGAGCATGAAAAGAACAAGGGAAAAATCATTTTTTAGGAAAAACAGGTATAGAAAATGAAAAAACTAACACGATTTTGAAAGGAAGATAAGGAAGATTTGTCTTAACTTTTTAATTGAAAGGAAAGAGAAGAAGATTCATAGTAAAACTTTTCTTATAAGAATTAGATATTAATAAGTTAAGCACAACTTAGGGAAAGAAGTATGCCAATCAGGAAGAAAGTTTTGAAGGTGAGGGGAAGAAAACCTTCAGAATAGGGTTGTTTCAATATAGATTGAATTGTTTTTAAAGTGAAAGAAGAGCCCTCGTTACATATATATATATATACACATATGAGAAACAAATGGAGGAAAATATGCATCTAACTCTCATAACTTTAAATGTGAATGAATTAAATAATTTTAATAAAGCAAAAGAGAATAATAGCTTGGATAAGAAAAAACAATTTGGTGCCTACAGGAAACATAAACAAAAAGCAAAGTAAAAATGAAGGTCTGAAAAAATATTTACTGCATATAAGATAGGATAAAAAAGTAGGAGTTGCAATCGTGCTATCAGACAAAGTAAAAAAAAAAAAAAAAAAAAATTTACAACGTTAAAAGAGATAAATAACCAAACTGCATCATGTCGAAAAGAACTATAGACAACAGATCAACATCAACATTAAACTTCTTAGCATTAAATCCATAAAGGAAAAGTTAACTGAATTATAAGATGTAGACAATAATACACTAGAATCAAATTTTAATTTCCTTCTCTCAGTTTCAGATAAATATAATAGAAAAGTGAGCAAAAAGGGAAAGAGAAGATTAAAGAAATTCCTAAAAAAACTAGAATGTAGATTTATGGCATCTTCTAAATGGGAATGCTTAAGATTATACATGTTTGTCAATACCACATGAAACTTTTACAAAAATTGTTATGTGTTGGTGTGCAAGGATATTGCAAATAAATGTAAAAAGTAAAAATAATAAACACATTCTTTATGGACTAAAAGGCAATAAAAATGGTTGTGGGATTAATGAGCACAATGAAAAGATACAGACTCAAATGGAGACTTAATAATGAAATCTTAAATAATGAGTAAATAAAAATACAAATCATAAAACTAATTAGTAATTATGTCAAAGAAAATCATAATGATGAAAAAATTCCAAAATTTCCAGATAAAACTAAGGCAGCCCTCAGAGGAAAAATTTATTTTCCTGAAAATAAATATGAGCAAAATAGAAAAGGAAAGGTTTTTTTAAAAACCAATAAGCCAACATATTTTTCCCCCCTGAGGCTGGAGTTAAGTGACTTCCCCAGGGTCACACAGCTAAGAAGTGTTAAGTGTCTGAGACCAGATTTGAACTCCGGTCCTCCTGAATTCAGGGCTGGTGCTCTATCCACTGCCCCACCTAGCTGCCCCTCCCCAACCAATTTAAAAAATTGAAAATGAGCACAAATGATATGTAAGTTGAAGGAGAAATAGATAAATTAGAAAGTCAAGAAGCATTTCTTAAATATCTTCTACATGCCAAAGATTATGTGAAGTGCTAGAAATATGAAGAAAGACAAAAACAGCCCTTATGAAGCTTCCTTTCAGTTTAATGGGGGGGGGGGGGGGAATATATAAACAAATCAAGTCAACAAGTATGTGTTAAAGTATCTATTATGTGTCAAGTGCTATACTAAGCACTGGGAATACAACGATAACAAAAAAAAATAATAATAATAAAGAAAGAAAAATAGGTCCTGTTTTCAAGGAACTCATAGTGATGACCTCCTATGTTATATGAAGGCAATAGCTATGTATAAACAAGATATATAATAATAATAATAGCTAAAATTTATACAGTACCTTAAAGTTTACAAAATGCCTTACATATGAATATAGGTATATATGTCCTTATAATAATCTTGTGAAGGCAGTGCTAACATTATCTTTACTTTATATGTCAGGAACCTGATACTGAGAGAATCCAGTATGTTCTAAAGGTAGAACTGGCAGAAACTTAGAATATAAGAAATAGAATGTCATGTATAACATATATTGAACTGCTTGCCATCTAGGGGAGAGAGTGGTGGGAAGGAGGAGAAAATTTGGAAGCCTATGCAAGGGTCCATGTTGAAAAATTATCCATTCATATGTTCTGAACATAAAAAGCTTTAATAAAAAAAAAATACATTTTAAAAAAAGAAAATTCCCTAAGTCCTAAAATGAATCAAATATTTTGAGATTTTCACAATTGTTTTATGAAACCTTATCTTATCTAAGGTACCAGGAAGAATTAAACATACAAAATAGTCTAAAGCCTAAAGCCTAAGTCATACTTAAATCCAGCCATTTTTAGATATTACAAATAACTGTCCTATCTTATAGTCAACTACAAAATAAAATGACAAAATTTATGTGCATCAAAAAAAAATAAATAAAATGAAATGAAATAAAGGTTAGATTGAAAAAATAGAATGTCAGCACTGGAACAGAATCTAGCAATCATCTAGCCTAATACCTTTATTTTTACAAATGAAAAAAAAAAAAGAATTTAAAAATTACTTGTCCAAAGTCACACAGCTTGCAGGTTTATGTGCTTTCAGGTAGAAAGAATCTACAATTTCCTAGAGAACTTCATACCAAAAATGTTTTGGAGGTGATATCTAGTATCTATGGAACCTGGCAGTCAAAGAATATTTTCTGATCTCTAACTTTAATAATTGTACAATATGACACTACCTTCAATAAGGAGACAAGACAGAGAAACAGAAACAGAGACAGAGATAGAAACACAGAGAGGGACAGAGAGAAACAGACACAGATACAGAGAGAGATTCAGAAAGAGAGACAGAGACAAAAAGAGAGAAAGAGAGAGAGACAGAGACAGAGACAGAGACAGAGAGAAACAGACACAGAGACAGATAGACAAAGAGAACACATGCAAGCTGAAGCATCATTACAATTGATGGGAAAGATGGGGAACAGATGCCCAAACAAAAGGTAGAGGCATGTGAATAAAATAAATTCACAGTTTGTGGCTCCACCTCAGTCCCACTCTACCAAAAACATAAAAATTCTTAGTCAGACTCCACTAAGTAGAACAGAAAGTTCTAGTTCTATTAGGTACCCAAATTCTAACATCTGACCTAGGATGGTGTAGTATTATGATTATTGGACTGGGAATCTGGAGACTTGAATTTAAAATCTAGCTTTGTCACTACTTGTCTGACCTATCTCTCTGATTCTCAGTATCCTTATCTGTAGGAGGAGGTTTAATTGGAGGAGCCTTATGGTCTCTTTCAGCTCCATAAGAATTCATAAATTCTCCTTCCTGGTCTCCACCTCCTGGTTTCTTTACACTTCCTTCAAATTTCAGTTAAAACCTCAAGACTGTCCTAATCCTACTTAATGTTAAAGCATTATCTCAGAGATAGATATATCCTGCACATATAGAGCTATTTGCATATTGCCCCTTCCCTTAAATTGTTTTTTCCTTGTATCCTTAGAGGAATGCCTGCATAAGATAGCTACTTACAGAATGCATGTTGAGTTGACTTGACTATTCCCTCTCCTCTGGGCATGAAAAACACTTCAAGCTAACTACAGTCTGGCATAAGATTGACAACACACAGCCTGACCACAGCAAAATTTCAATAATATTGGTAAGCTCTCTAAGTTTGGGGTATTCATTACAGAAAGGGCTTTGCTACATACAAGGATAAAAAAAATCAAGTCTTTTCTCATTTGCAGTTAACTTTTTCTTACCACTCCATGAATGATGGCTGGTATAAAGTGTGTCAGACATGATAGCAGGGCTCCAAATGCCAATGCTACAAGGAGAGGTTTTTGGAATTCTCAAACACTTGAGGAAAGCATTTCTAGGCAGGTCACATCATGATCTATTTGCCATTTGTAAAGTAAAACACCATCATGAAAAAGAATATTTAATGCTTTAAAGAAAAAGCCTACCTTCACCAGCTAATAAATGTCAGATTATCCATTCCAACTGCATGAAAAAAAAAATCATAAAATAAGATCACAGCCTCCTGTGATTTTTTGAATCAAGATGGAAATTAAGAAATGAAGGTTTAATAATCCTTAACATTTTCTCTTTGGGAAGTCTGCTATTTGTTGAGAGCAGTACTAGCATATATTAGAAGGATGAAAAAGACAGACTGTAAGGCACTTCCATCTTACTAAAGCCTCCAAAGGACAATATCAGTTTTGTGAACATAGATGGTTTAGGATTGCACGAACAAACAAAAGCTACCCTCCATGTCACGGTGACAGAGCTTTTAAAGGGGATCTAGGAGATTGTATCTTAATCATCCTGATCCTTCAGGTGAGTTGTGACCCCTATTACCATATGTATTAACCAAATACTCTGAATTTTATAGACTCCTAAAGTTGAAAAACATCATAAAGAGATGGTACTTTAAGAAACCCTTACAATGAATCAAAGACATCTTTGAATCCAATCCTCTATTCAGTGGATAAATAAATGAATGGATAGAAAGAAAAAAAAAATTATTCAGCAGGTACCATGTGCAATGCATTACAAATAAAAAGTAAGACAGTCTCTGCTTTGGAAGAGTATACCATCTAATGAGAACAACAATCAGGTAGTGGTGGTTTCCTGTCTTTCCCTCAAAGTCTCTTACTGCTTTACCTTGGCTGGCTTGGCTGGTCTGTGGATGACGACCCTCTGCAATGCATTATCACAAGGGCAGAGAGCAGGATCTAATCTTTGCCTGAAGTATGATTTGTTATTGTTGTTGTTATTGTTGAGTTGCATCTGACTCTTCATGATCTTATTCGGGGTTTTCTTGTTAAAGACACTAGAATGGTTTGTCATTTCTTTCTCCAACTCATTTTACAGATAAATAAACTGAGGTAAATAGGGTTAAGTGACATGCTGAGGGTCACACAGCTAGGAACTGTCTGAGGCTGTATTTTAATTCAGGTAGGTCAGTCTTCCTAACTCCAGGCCCAATATTATGTTTACTACATCATTTAGATACCCTAAAGCATGAGATTATCAAACATATATCCCATATCCAGCTAGTTAGTGAAAGGGAACTCAAAGTACTTTGGAGAAATATAAACCTTATCTTCTTATCAGAAAATATTCTATAATGTGCCTTGCTTGGTTATTACATGGCTAAAGAACCACGCAATTCAATTCAACAAAGCTACCACCCATGGACAGCTTCCCTTGGATTGCAGCAACAGATTCTTAATTGATCTTCTGGCCTCCAATTTCTTTCCCCCATAATTTCATCCCAAAATTTGTAAAGCATAGTTCTGACCATTCCACTTTCTTGCTCAAGAAATTTTAGCAGCTCCCTCTTGTCTTTGTGTTTGGTATTTAAAAGCCTTAACAAACTGACTTCAACCTATCTATAGAAGACTGATTTCACATTGCTCTTTTTCTAACCAATTCCAGCCAAACTGCTCACCTTCACCTATGTACATCTTCCTTCTGGGTCATTGTCTAGGAGGCACTGTCTGAGGGGAAGCCTTAAACTAGAATTTATTTCCACTAAATTTATGCTATTTAGAATTCCCAGCTCTGTGCAAGTCTCAGTTTAAATGCCACCCTTTACATAATTCTTTTCTGGCTTCCCAGATTTTAATGTTTCCCCCAATCCCCATGGGTTCAATAATCACCAATTTTTATATAAATTTTCAATTATTATTAGCAAATGATTCTTATATCTAATCTGGCTCTTCAGCTCCAAGTACATATCAATGCCTTTTGGGCATCTCAAATTCAATATGTCCAAAACAGAACTCATTATCTTTCTCCCACAAAGATTTTCCCCTTCCCCAATTTTCCATTTACTGCTGAAGGCACTACAAACATTCCAAGTAGCCAGATTGGAAACCACAGTATCATACTCAGCTTCTCACTCACACAGAGCCCACAATCTGATCTGTTATCAAGTCTTGCCATTTCTATCTTCATATCTTTTCTTGAATATGGTCCCTTTTCACCCAACTGAGCTTCCCTGATTTAGACCCTTATCACTTTATGCATGGACTATTATAATTGCTCTCTGTCTCAAGTCTCTCCTCACTCTAATTCATACTCCAATCATTTACCAAATGAGTTTCCTAGAGTAAAAGGATAACCATTTCTCCTTCTTTCCCCTTCCCTCCAATCAATCAGCCCTGGTGGCTCCCTTTACTTCCAGAATTAAATGTAAAATCATCTGTTTAGCATTTAAAGCCCTTCACTACCTGGCTCCTTATCTTTTCAGTCTTTTTTACAATTACCTCCTCCTGTATTCTGATTGCATTGGCTTCCTTGCTTTTCTTCCCACTTAGGCCCTACATTTCCCTACTCTGCCTTTTCACTTACTTTATCTCTATTCCTGAGAATGCTCTCCCTTCTCATCTCTGCCTCTGTCTTCCTTCAAGCCTGAGCTCAACTTCCAACTTCTGCAGATAGTCTTTCCACATTTCCCCTAATCCACAACTCTTCACATTCCACCTCTAGTGTTTTCCTTTCCTTTCCCATTTGCAGTATATATAATTTGCATGTATCTAGTTATTTGTGTTTTGTCTCATTTATTAGAATGTGAGCTCCTTGAGAACATTGACAATGATTTTGCATTTCCTTCTATCCCCCATAAAACAGTGACTAGAACATAGTAAATAATTAATAAGTGCTTTTTGACTGACTGCTGCTGACTGAAAATAATTATAGATATCCCTTGCACATTATGACTTTCCCCATTGTAGTTTTGATATATGACGGGTCAGCGTAAGAAATTAAATGGGAATTTGGGAGGAGTTTTTCAGAAGCCACAGAAGACATGTGAAAGCTAGCAGACCACAGAGCCTGTGACCCAATACTTAACCTAAATTTTACAATAAGACTCTGTGAACACACCATAAAAAGGAAAAAAATTCAAGGCTTATATGAAGGAAGTGCCAAAAAATTTTACTTGGATTCTCCTGTTCACAGAGGCACTATACTCTTAATTCTCATGATATGGAAGGATTAATATCATCTGTATATATTTTACTTTCCTCAAATAAACTATAAACTCTATGAGACCAGGGTTATTTTTGTATTTGAATCCTCTAGAACCTATTTCAGTGTCTGATATAGAATAGGTATATTTAATAAATGCTTGTTGAATTTAGTTTAATTTAAAATAAATATTCAATGTCTATTATATGTAAAGCAGATAGCCCAGTGGAATAATGGAGAGAAGGCAACCTTGGAACCAGATTTTTCGACCTGACTTCAGTAACTCTGAAGTTGCCAAGCATTTGTTGGTTTTAACTGGAGTTTCTTCACTGGAATTTCCCAAAATCAGATGGGGGAAGAGGGAAAGGGAGAAGGCAAAAATGCAAGGTATTCAAAGCTATTAATTAATCATGGTGATAGAATCTAATCATGAGTGACACAAAAATGAAATTTAGAAGGGAGAGAATACTAATAATAGGATGATCAGGCCTAGGTAGGAGGTAGCATCTCTGTTTTATTCTGAAAGAAGGTGGGGATTCTATGAAATGGAGCTAAGGAGGAAGCAAATTTCAGTCATGGGGGTCTATTTGTGCAAGGATGCCATTGTATTTCTTTATCTCTAAGTTATCCTGTTTCCACTTGTTCTCCCTACATGGAAAGGGAAAACCAAGCCACCTTGCAGATTCAGTTTTATAGGACTAGACATCTGTTTCCTTTCCACTAAGGAACTCCAAATCATCCCAAGAACATGAAACCATGAGAGATGAACTTTATGCCATGCAGCACTAGAAAAATTCATTCCCCAAGATCTGAAGAATGACAAACTTTATCTTATAGAATTCACAGACTTGCTTCCAGATTCTGATATCCAACAAAGATAATTCCAAAATCCAAGCTGAGTCCTGGAAATGGAGAGAAGGAGGGAGAAAAGGAGGGAAGAAAAGTGAAAAACAATGAATGTGAGAGTTTAAAACAAACAACCTTTCAGCAAACTGTGCCTCTTAACCTCAGGAAATTCCATGATGCTTTGGAGATCTTCGGGTCAATGTATCAGTCCTCCACTTTATTAAATTATTAGTATTAAAAGAACTCTGAGCAAGCAACAAAATATACCACAAGGCTTGCTACAAATACAATTTAATTTGCTATCTCTGAAGCTGCTGGCTTTTCGCACCAAAGATTGTAGCTCCATATTTTCAGAGAGGAAGTTTTTTTTGTCTAGTTTGGAGGAAACATGGCCAACATTAGTTCCAAATATTTTATTTCAAACATAAAGCACAGAACCAATACTAATAAACAACAGGCTCTTATGCCAGCATCAGTGCATGTTTTTGTTATTGCATTATATTCCATGAGAGTTATTGCGCATAATTAAATAGAAAAAACTTAAACCTGGAATTATAAAACCGTCACCACAAACCAACAATTCCACTTGATGTGTATTAAGTCATTAAATTTATTATTTTTTTAAAAGGAGAAAAAACTATCTTTTCCCTGTAAATCATTAAAAATGCATGAAGGCTGAAAGCACACCAAAAAGCCAAGGAGTTTGCTTATGAAGCAACAATAGAAGAAGCCATAGCAATTCACAACAGAAAATAAGATTTTCAGAGATCTCAGTGGCAGGTTATCAAAATGACTACCACATGGGCTGGTTAGGAAAAGGAGTTTATGGGGATGGAAAAAAAAAACAACAAATACAGGATTGATATAAAAGAAAAAGACTATAATAATCATATACTGAGCTTGGTCTTGTGTCTCAGAGGTCCCTGGACTAAAATGCAGCATAACTAGGTAGGTAGCTAAGCTAAATCAATCACATGGAAATGTGAAATATTGGATCTTTGAAGTGATCAGTCAGGCAATCAACAAGCATTTACAGTGTTCCAGGAACTGTGACACTATGTGTGGTACATCAGTCTGAACATGGTAGGGAATACACATAATCTTATGTTATAATCTCATTTTTCCCATATTCTTTTATGACAAAAAAGGAGTTGATAATAGTCATTGATAAACTATATTATCAGCCAACTTACAGTCTCCCACATTAATAGAAGACAAGGATAACTACTAAATAAAAATGAGTGAACCCAATTATTAGCGCAAAACTTAAGGTCAAATACCTTCTGCTGGTGCTGCCTCACCTAAATTACAATTTTGTGAATTTTTTTCTTTAATATAGCCTCTGTTCTATCTATATACAATACTTCTAGAAAGAATCTAAACCATTCTAGAGAGGTACTTTAAATCTTAAGGGTAGAATCACAGAATATATGTAAGAGAATTCAGATCCTGTACAGGCACTCAAGGTAACAAATGTATCTATCAGTATAGGACAGCCTCACAAATAAGTGGAGAAAAATATAGAAAAGAATTTTAGTAACATTATCAATCAAGACAATTCTATTTTCCTTTCTGCTAAATTCCATCATTCCCCAGGGTCCTAAAATATTACAGACTCATAGCACCACCCTGTGGTTTGAACTTCTTAGAAGGAAAACAATCAAGATTACTAGGGAGACAAGCCTTCCATTGGCTTCCTTCGTCACTCCATAGAGCCAATAAATATCCAGCCTCATGGAAGCACCTTTAAGAAAGATGGACAGGTGACTCTTTTCCATATATAAATCCCACCTTTTCCCACTGGAAATCTAAACAGACATTTAAATTTATTGTAATACTCTAAGGGGCTTTGACTCTCCTTAGAAGTAAATGTAAGTAGAGTTGTTAGAAAGGCCATTTCCTTTCTCTTTGGACCTATACTTTCAAAAGAGCTTGTGATAATAGCACAAGAAAAACTTAAAACCTTTTTTTCTCTTCCATATTTTCTTCCATATCCCACTTCCCTTCTCTTTCTCCAACTTAAATAGCTATATGTACAATCCTTTTGAATCTTCAAAAAAGCTTGTCAATCAAAAAGCTCATTTTTCTCACTAGAAACTTCAAACCCAGAACTTTCAAACTTGGAGTTGTTACTTCACCAATCCTAAAGCTAATATCATTCAGGAATCTCCCAACCCCCTCTTAGGGAGTGTGGGGGAGATGTACTAGGTTCAAGAACTCTCAACACTACTCTAGAAAGCTTGGTTTCAGCTGTTCCATGCTCAAACCACCTAGTGTTCCTTCTCCACAGAGCTGACTCTCTCAGGCTAACAGATTATGTGGTTACTAATTTCCAAGGTTGGGGCCTGAAATGTAGGTCTCATATGAGCAAGAAAACTAGTAGGCTCTATGGACCTATGTTTCAAGTTATAGAAGTGGTTCCTTTTCCCAAGACCTTAGTTCTACATCTAAAAAGTTTTTAAAAAGAAGGAAAAAAAACACACCCGATCTAAAGATTCCCTTTATTGTCTCAAAAAGGGATGACTCCTCAACACAGCCCTCCCTAATCAACTCATATCTATTCAATAACCAGACTGACTTAGGACATGTCTTGCTCCTCAGAAAGGTGCTATATGACGAGGGGAGCCCCGAAATGCTTTGTCTTTCTCTCTCTGACTTGGGAATGAGCCATGAGGTAGAGCACTTGAGAAACTCCTTGAAGGAGAAATTTGCCTTGAACCCTGCCTGTGAGACCTGACCCGAATCAAGATAAAAGTAGTTTACCTATGTGGGACTAGTTGAGTCCAGAGCTAGAGAATTCCATCCCTATTGAATTAAAGATCAAACCTAGAGACACTCATTCAATTCTATTCAAATTTGAGCTCAAGCTAAACCTAGCCCCCATCAAAAGCAAACCCCAGCTTGTAGCCAAGGCTTCTATTTTTAAAAGAGACAATTTTAAGCGCAGTCCTTGCAGAGGACCTGATATGCTATGCCATACATAGCAGCAACCTCTGCCTGCTGAAATAATATTCTCTTTCAGTGTTACCCTCTCTTTATCTTCCTCACCTATTTTTTTAAACAAGACTTTATACCTCTCTGTCAGGATTTCTCTACTGGAAACTTTACTTCTCTGTCAGGACCTTGCCATTAAGGAATTCAGCCTTTTTTATTCATGCATAGCAAAGGCTGACTTCCAAATGCCAATAATAAACTTTTTTTTTATCAGTCTAGCTTTTCAGGTTCATAAATTCCTTCACAAAGGACCTCTATGCCACCAAAAAGGGGTTCCCACAACTCCTTACCCATGCTCTAAATCCAAAGGGGATTTAGGGTAGTCAAACATCTTCATTTGGTTCCCTGTACCCCAAACCCTCCACCAATCTCATCATTTAACTCCCTGACCACCAGGAACCCTAATCTCATCAAGCATACTTGAATAGATGTTTCCAGTCCTCTCAAGGAGTGTCTGTGGCCATGCCATGATTTCCATAGAAATATGCAATCATTCTCAAAGGTTCTTTAAATTCATCAAAGGACTTTTTTTGATTAGCCCTCTATATGAGCAAGAATTACTGTCTCTTGTGTTTTGTAAAAGTTTAGTGAAGAAACAGAAGAGTTTGCATTTATTTGGTCTATCTTTTGGGATACAAGGGGTCCCCATTCCAATATTCTAATCCTGGGTTTGCCACTAAACTATAGATTCACTCAAAGTTCCTTGAGCATTCTTTACATGAAAGGCATTCTGGATAGTATGTGAGGTACAAAAGGATGAAACAGAGTCTCTTCCTTTAAGGAGTTTACAATTTCATTGGATAATTTACCCACAAGATTATGTCAACAATTTACCAATGATAAATTATGCTTTGTCTATAACAGTCCCTTTAACACCTTACTTCCTGCCCATTTATTGACAGTCCTCAATGTAAATAATACTTGATTTGTGAAAGTCTATTAACTATTAACTACTTAACACTTAGCCACACCCTATCCCAGTCACCATCCAATGTGTCAGGATGGCTCTGGGATATCTTCCATTCTAATTTTTGTTATCAAATCCATTTTGTTATTAATCTAAAAAGCATCTCACCACTTCAGTAACCAGTCTTTACAGTGGCACTGGGTATTGTTTGTTTGTTTATATCCAATCTAAGTAGTTTCTTCCTGAATTAGCTCATTATTCCAAATTAAAGTCCCCATTGAATGTCAAGGCGACATCTCCTCCCCTCCCCCCTTTTATGACAAAGCCATAAAACTAATTGCTTCAATCTTTCTTAATAAAGCAGTTCCTCATCCCTTTAATTAAAGGTTATTTTTTTTTTCTAAACTCATTCCAATGTTGGTACATTGTTCTGATTTTGAGGTTTCCCTGAACCTGAGTAAATATGAGATGGACAAAAATAAGTCCCATTTCTGACATGATAATTCTTGATATTCAGCTCTGACAAAGACTACCATAGGACATCCTGAATATAACTAATTTATAGTTTGTGTCATTCCCTCCTCAGTAAAACTGCTTTTCAGGGCTTCTCTACCCACTGAATGTTTGCAGTTAAGATGTTTCCTTGCCTTGGGATATGGTTTTGCATTTTTTCCTGACTTGAGTTTCATTTTGTTACTTTCTACTCTTCCGAATTATTTCTTTGGCCTCATTAGAGTTGGCAACACATGCCCTCAATTTGGCATTTG
The DNA here is from genome assembly GCF_048593235.1 of Sminthopsis crassicaudata. Taxonomy (NCBI): domain Eukaryota; kingdom Metazoa; phylum Chordata; class Mammalia; order Dasyuromorphia; family Dasyuridae; genus Sminthopsis; species Sminthopsis crassicaudata. The sequence continues at coordinate 407,841,825 of NC_133618.1, read as the reverse complement.
GGGGACATTTCATTAGTGGCCTGGTTAATGCTTCAATTCAAAAACCAGGAATTTAAAATAAATATCTATAATACCTCTAATTCTTCAAACAGAATCATTTCTCTTCACCACAGCCTAGGTGCTAGACATATTGATGAAATGACTATCTATGGATTGTAGTTCCTATTTCAAACCAATAAATATTTAAAATTATGAAGTCATAGATTCTAAATCCCTTTTAAAAGGAAAAAAAATATATATTTTGACCTTAAGATTTAGTTGTGCTTAATTTTACAAGATTTCAAACCAACAAAGTTTTCCTTCTGGCTACACCAGAAACAAGTATAAATTTTTTGTCAGTTTTTTGTTTGAGATTGAGTTTTTTCTTTTGGGGTGGAGGGGGCGGGAAATGTTGGTCACCATAGAAGGAAGGAGTTTTGTGGGGTAGAGCATTAAAATGTTACAAAGGTAGGTGGCCCACCAAATAGAGGGTTGAACCTGGAATCAGAAAGTTAGGAGAAGCTGAGCTCAAATATGGCCTCAAACACTTTCTAGCTTTGTGATCATGGGCAAGTCATCTAAACTCTGTTTCAGTTTCTTCATATATAAAATGGAGACAATAACACCTACTTATCAGACTTCTTTGGGAGATAAAATGAGATAATATTTGTAAAGTGCTATGCAAACCTCAATTATATAACGATTAGCTAGTTTTATATTAGTGTTATTCCTAATAATATCTTTATTTTTATTTTGGGGATTTTTCATCTTCTCATGATTTCTTGGGTCTAGAGATGGTAAGTATTCAGAGCCATTATTGGATGGGCAATCATGAAATCCCGGGGAAATGGCAGTTCTCTTAGTCCTTCAGCAGGATACAAATAACAGAATTTAGCACCTAATTAAGCAGTTGGATTGAACATTTATTATGCACCTATTTTGTTTAATACCTACACTATGAGGCAGAGGAACAAAAAGAGAGAGAAAAGAGTTTTCAGGTTTCATTTATAATCTCCTGAATTAATTAGTTAAAAGAGGAAGCTGCTAGATTGCTGAAGTGAGCCTTCTACCCCACCCAAATCTGTTTTTCCTTTTTCCACTTAAAGGAGGATGCCCTTGTTCTGTTTGTCCCATGGGTTTTTGGTGATATCTACTCTAAGTTATTGCTCAAAAAGGACTTTTGAGAACTGTCCAATCCCTTCATTCTATAGATGAGTAAACTGAGGCCCAGCCTGGGGTTAGCAATTTTACACAAGTAAGAAAGACAGTAAAAAGAAAAGCTGGTATTCAAAACTAGATATCCCGATTCCAAATCTTACACTCTTTACATAAGAGGTTTCCACATAATTTCCTTAATAGGATTTTCTCTCTGGCCGGTCAACATTATCTATCCCTTGCCTTTTCTTTACAATATTTGCTTTTCAAGATTTTCCACTTGAGGGTTAGTCTCATTAGCTTTGATCACCCATACCTGAACTGCATAGCCCTAGGAGGCTGACTCTCCAACTATTCTAAAGACAGATGCTCCATCAATGGGGTTTGTGAGACTGTCCCTGGCCTCTATTCTATTTAGAAAAATAAACAAATGCCAGAGGTTTAATAGGTATGTTATCAACTCCTTTAATCTCTTAGGAAGCACATCATCCTGACCTGCTGATTCGTTAGTATGTGCTATGTTCAAATCGCTTAAGAATTCCCCTACCTGCTTTTTGTCAATAGCTATTTTTGCAAGGTCTTCATTACTTCCTAATTGACCAAATTTATTTTCTTCATACCTCTCTTGTTGAAGACAGATTTAGAAGTAACTTTAACCTCTTTTTTTTTCCAGAGTCATCATTAGTTTCAGGTCCATCCTCATCCACTGGAAGGCCTTTATTCTTTTTCATCTTTTTTGGTTTGCCTCTGAGAGATTTGCAAGGTCACTTATTCTAGAATTTAAATCTCTTTTAAAGCTGTTCATTCATCCTGTCTCTCCCTGTCCTGAATTCTTTTCTCCAAGGTTCAGTCTTTATGAAAATGCCTATTTTAATGGAAAGTGTCTCAGTAGTCAATGTGTCTGAGTTGTCAGTGTCATACAGAAGTAGTCAGTTTGACTTTTGAATTTGTTGTTTCCCTTACCACCTCCCCATAATTAAGGCTATATTTGCATAATACAAATTGGCTTTTTAGTTTTTGTATAACTTGAGTAATCAAGCAGTTTAAAAAGTATATTATTATATGAGTCCAAAATAAAAGCATTTTTGACTGACTTGATCAATGGTTTGTCTAAATTTACTAGTAGTTTTACAATATTTTAGACAAAAGCTCAATCTTCAACAATGTAAATTATGGAACACTTTAATTTCCTATTTATAATACTAACCTTTTTTTTTCTTTCATAAATCAATGGCTAAAGTGGTCTATCGCCTAGTGAAAAGTTCTTTCCACTAGTCCACAGGAAATTTGTTTTCTAGGCCAGATTCTTCTTGTATCAATTGGGGAATCACTTAATTTCCTTGGGCAGTAGCTTCTTAATCTTTCTAATGGGAGTGATAATAACTTCTCTACTTCACAAAGTTGTTGTGAAACACAGTTCTAATTCAACAAAATGTATTTACTTCTAACTATAGGAGAAGAAAAGTACTGTTAAGTGTTGATGGGGATAAGGAATACACAGATACATTCAGGTTTATATTTGGGGCACATACACACATGTAGGTGTATATGTATTTCAAAGTAGAGCATTCAAGTTCCCTGGGGAAAAAATGGAAAAAATGGATGTGAAAACACTTTGAAAAGTATAAAGTGCTGGACAAATATAAGTTATCATTCTTTAGGCATCCTCTTCTCAAATTCTCGACCCTTTTCCCACACTTTGAGATTTTAAGATGCCTCCAGAGTGTATCACTCATCAGTCTTAAAAATAGATTCCCACAATTTCCTTTCTAGAAATCTGATGTTCATATAATACTCTGGGCCATGAGCCCATCACTTATTAAGCTGAGCTGGGTTACTCTTTTGCTTTTAGTACTAAGTGTTAATATAAACTTCATCGGAATCAGTTTCTCCTTTCCTGTCTGAAAAGAAAACAATATCATTCTCTGTCAGTGGGATTCCCAACTTTAAGAATTCCAAAAACAGCCCCTACAAAGCTTCTAGGGTGATCTTCCAATTCTTCCTGACCTTATCTCACAAAAATCTCCAAGACTATTTTCCCAAACATTTTAAGTTTTGCTGAATGAAGCTCTTGTATAATTCTAACCTTGGCTGGCTCTGTTAATGACATTGTTTCTTGCCATATGCATTGGGGTTGGTCTGAGTCAGCCATTTTCTAATTTTTGATTTGTACCTTCCCTCCTCCCCTTTTTTTGGTCAATATTCATTTTAAATGCAAGAAGTCAGGCTCTTTTTAGCTGACACTGCTCAACGTGTGCACACCCTTCAGGTACATAACTGACAAGTGTCCACTGTATATATGGGGCTGACTTTAAATGAGTCTCCCAGAGTATTTGTGTAAGGGAAAACAGGGCATACCAGGATTTTGCTGAATGGAGGATATGTAGATAATTATAGCCAAATGATCCCAAAATGTTTTATTTTCCTATAAAAGTCTCTTGATTAGGAATTCAGGGACTTGGCAGTCTCCCAGCAAGACAACTTTGAAAGCCTATGTTCCCTCATAAGACTATCTATTTTGACTAAGAGAACTGTTCTTCATCAAGACCCAAGACCCAGATCCAAGTCCATCTTTTCCCTACCATGGCTATTCACTTGTGGCTATTTATTGAGAAAATATGTTTTGCACGACTATACAAATCTGTAATAGTTCTTATCATTTTAATGCATAAAAGAAAGAGAAGGAAAAGGGAGAGAATTTTAAATTGATAATAAAATAAAATTGAATTCTCTTGTGCTTATTTAGTAACAGAATAAAAACTAGTATCCACACTTCTCCAACCAAGCTTATAGATTGTAAATTTCTCAAGCACTAGGGATGTATTGCTTTTTTTAAAATGTGTTCCTAGTACACAGCACCATGCTTGAGACATAGTAAAAATTTAATAAATGCTTACTTACTATTTACTATTGAGTGACCTACTATTGCTTTTTCTACTACTTCATGCCTTCTATGTAATATGAGAATCATTGAGTTATTATATACTGATAGTTTTGAAAGGGACCTTAGAAAGCATCCATTCTTATCCACTCAGTTCCACAGATGTTAATACTGAGAAACTGTCTCTGGTCACATAACTAAGTAGCATTAGAATTGGGATGTGAACTACTTAAGAACTTTTAATATTGGGAATCACTGATTTTTAATTTTTATCCACAATTTTTTATGGTCTGCTTTTCATTGGGTAGCCAGAATTTTAATAAGCACTAGAAAGGATACCAAAACTGGTGCTGTATGAAAGAAGCAACATAGTTTAGTGAAAAGAAATCTTGAATTCCTAATTCCATTACTTACACATTATGTAGCCTTGAGTATGATCCTAACCTCTCTGAGATTCAGTTTCATCTATACAATAGGAGAAATAACTGACATTCATTCATTTATTCAAAAAGCATTAATTAAACACCTTCCAAAAAATTTACATTATTTATGGAGGAGATAACATAAATAAATATGTCAATACAAAATACATACCAAATAAATGCCAAGTATTATTGGGGACCTAATAATAAAGGGGAGGGAGGAGAATCATAGAAGACTTTATATAGGAAGTGGCACTTGAGATGAGGCTTGGAGGAAACGAGAGATCTGAGATCCAAATTCTGCTTCAGTGTTATGTTGTGGAATGAAAGTGACCTAAAGTTTTCAGTAGATATATTAGATCAGTTCTCAAAACATTTTAATCTCAAAGGACATTTACTCTCTTAAAAATAACCAAGGATCTCAAAGAGTTTTTGTTTATGTGGGTTATATTTATTTACATTTGCCATATTAGACATGAAAATGTTTTAGTGTTATTACTACTAAAATAATTTTGATTTTGTAGAACTCCTGAAAGTGTCTCAAGAATCTTAAGGAATTCTTGAACCATACTTTAGAGATACATGGATAGGAACGGTTTCAAATTTTATTCCAGCATTGGACTTTACTAACCTTGCTAAATTCATTGTGTGTCACCATGGATAGTTGGCCACCAGCTGATGATTTTCTCCCCACAGCAACTCATAAGATCAAGTGCTAAGATATGGAAGGACTGCTAGCTATATTGATAAAGGAAACAGCCAAATGGATATAATTAGATGTTGGAGACAACCAGGAGTTACCGTGGATAGATTATTGCAGTTGGAATTGGGAAGACTTGAGTACAAATTCTCTTCAAGCATTTAGTTATTTATTCCTGGATAAGTCAGTTAACCTCATTCAGCTGAGTTCATCTATAAAATGGGGACAAAATGCAATCTTTATCACAGGGTTATTGTGAGGATCATCAAATGAAATAATATTTGTAAAGCATTTAGCATGCTTTAAGGCAGCCATATAAAATCTAGCTGTTATTACAATCATTGTTCTGGCTTGCCAAGTTTTTTTCAGGACTGCTCATTAATTTTTGGTATTCACCTGATTCACCTAAGTCTCAACTGTAACTCCAAAAAGCTGTAACATATGGTGGCTACACCACTATGAACTGTCTCAGCAGATGGACTTAACCAGGTTGAGGGTAACAAAGCTCGAACCTGTTGATAAGCTATAGGGATGTATACCGCCTGTCAGAATTTTTCTTGTCAGAGTGGGATAATGAGAATAATTTGTTCCAACAGCCAATTCACTAGTGAGTCAAGCCATCAGCCTGTGATGTTAGTGGTCCTCTTTGAGAATGAAGGACAAATAATAATTACAAAAATTACAACACTCTGAAGTAAAAATCATACTATATGCCACACATTATTGTGGTGATGATCAAATCAAATAGTGAATCTTTATTCAAGCTGGTTAAATTAGTCTTTTCTTCCAGAAGAAGAAGAAGGGCATTTAATAGCACTGGATAAAGTAATTAGTAAATGCCATGAAGATAGACAGACTACAAAAGAATCCCACTCTCTTCTAGTTTAGTAGTTTCAGAATTATTAATGACTAGAGCATTAAAAGTAGTTGTTGTTTGTTTACCCTCTACTGGACCATTTAGTTTCTTTTTGCCTACCTCAGTATAAAACCTTTTAGTTCAATAATGTCTTGAGAGTCATCTAGAACCAGGTATTTCAACTAAATTGGTTGCCTGGGATCCTTCAGTGCAGGTGTATAACTTTATGTCCCATTCATTTCCTTGTCCCAAATACACAGGGATAATACTGAGATGTAGAGTATGCACATCCTATATATTTTCTGTTTGTTGTGTGTCTTTCATTTTGAAGAGAACCAATGACATCACAGGGTAAAGTCTTAACTTGCTTATGAATCAGATTTAAGTGAAGCAGAGTTGTACAAAAAGATCAGCCTCACTCTCTCTTCCAGAATCATAAAAGCCCAATGGCAAGGCAAAAGTCAGGATGACTGGTGATAATCTAGGATGACCTGGATCCTTGATATCTGATCAAACTCTAATGCTCCACAGCCCTTACCTCAACCATCTTCATGACTATTAGAAGAAATTGTTCTTGTCTGCCCATACCACTGGAAAAAATCTTCACATGCCTGGGGTAGACCACCCCAAAATTACTGATGGGTTTGAGGTCCATCAGTTATCCCTAACCTCGTTTAGCTAGCTCATCTGCCAAGACAGTTTGACCAGGGCATAGCCACTGTACATGCTACATATTCTTGGAACAAGAGGTGAGAGTTTAGTGAAAGTGATTAACAAAGATGGATGAACATCCCTAAAAAGGATTTGGTAGCCCTCACACCAGAAGCTCTAGTCCTCCTTGAAAACCACATACATCCTATTTTCTATATTGATCCACTGATCAATCAGCAAGTATTTATTAGGGACTTATTACATGAAGCACTATACTTAGCACTGGGAATGCAAAGACAAATGAAATAGTCCTTGCTATTGAGGAGATAAAAGAAAGGAAAGGAAAAACTAAGCATTTGTATGGTATCTGCTATGTGCAAGGCACTGTGCTAAGCATTTTTTACAAATTTTATGGCATTTGATTCTCACAATAGCCTTGTAAGCTAGGTAGGTGCTATTATTATTATTATTCCTATTTTAGAATGGAGAACCTGAGAGAGAGGTAAAATGATTTGTATAGTGTCACACAGCTAGGAAGTGTCTAGATATAAACTTAAATCTTCTTGACTTCAGGACTAGTGCTCTAGCCACAGTTCCCTGGTGATGACAGGAACAAAAAGAAAGGAATATTTAGAAAACTGGCAAAAAAATGAGTACAAAATAATTTGGGCTGCCCTATCAGTTGGAGGAAGCAAGACAAGCTTGAAAAATAAGAGGGCGTTTGTGCTGAATCTTGAAGAATACCAAGAATTACAAGGCAGAGTATGTTACAGGATTGGGGAACAATTGTGCAAAGCCACCCTATATGTGCAGCAGATCCAAAGGGGTAGAATACAGACTGTAAAGAGGGGACAAGACAAGAAAGGTAGGAAGGAGCCAGGTGATAAAGAACTTTAAATATCAAATAGAGGAGTTATATTTAATTGAAGGGACAATAATGGAGTCAATGAATGAGAGTGTGAGTTCATTGAGTAGATTGGGAAGGAATTATCAGGAAGAGAGAAGTAACAGAGAAGAATGAAGAGAAAAAGGTGATCAGTCAATAGTGCCAAATGTAGTGAGAGTCATGGACTAGAGCCTGAGGAAAGGTCATTGGCTTCAGAGGTTAGGAGATTATCGACAACTTTAGGAAGAGCAGTTTTAGCTGAGGGATAAGGCTGAAAGACAGAAGAAAATTTAGAAGTGAATGAATAGAGAAGAAATTGGGGCACAATTTTTTCAAGGTGTTTGGATGAAAAAAGATGGAAACTATAGGAGAGTGGTAAGTAGGGATAATAAGATAAGTGTATTTATAGAAAGCAAAGAAGGAATCAATTACTAAAGCAAAAGTGAAGATTAGCCAGATAGAGGGATGTCAATGGGAGTAATCTATCAGAGAAGAAAGAAGGGGTGGGATCAAAGGTGAATATAGAGGGGTTGACATTAGGAAGGAGTGTTACCTCTTCATCAGAGCTTGGTTTAAAGGAGGAAATGGGTGAGAGTGTGGCAGATGAAAAGAGGGAAATATAGGGGACTGAGAAATGAGGTTTGTTAAGAACAAAGAAGTGTATGAGTATGTATTCCCCAAATTCAGAGGTTTTCAGTGAAGGGAGGGCCCATGAACTTGTTGTTTTAATATTTTGATAGCTGTAATTCAATACAGTTAGTTTCCTTTGTAATCCTATGTATTTTATGTTCTACATTTAAAAACATTATTCTGAGAAGGGTTTCCTAGACTTCACCAGACTGACAAAGGAGTCCAAAACATGAAAAATGTTAAGCATCCCAGCATTAATAGAGAGTTCCGTAAGCAGCCCTGTCTGTATTCCTTGATTTCCTCAAATTTGATCCCTGTATCCTAGAAAGCACTTTTGCTCTTAAACTATAAAAACCCAACCTTTGAGTAGTGTATGATTAAGTTTTAAATTCATTGAATAGAAATAATTTGAGTACAGAGGATCTATCCCTTTTCTATGTTTCAATTTTTACATAATAAAGTATGTTTCTGGTTTTTTCACCATTTTCACAGGAAAATTATTTGGTTTTGGGGAGCACTCTAAAGCTTTCCTTCACTAGTATCTTGAGAAGCCCTTCTGATTCTAAATCCAAAGGCCATCAGGGAAAACTTCCAAACAACTCAGGTCAAACAAAAGATCTACCTCAGGAGAGAGTCTGGAATCAGCGAATTTGGTGAATAGTGGTAAATCAGCTGCTCTCAGATAAGAGGCTCTGTTAATTAACATTTTAAATTTTAATGTGTCAATAATTTAGGAATACTGTTTGCTTGGGTCATGGTTTTTCTCCTTCGAAGAAAAAATTTGCAGGGACAGAATCACTTACCAGGGGATTCCTGTGAAATTCATTAGAAAGGTAATAGGATATGAGAGGTAAAGGGTTGCATTTTAGCATCTATCTTTGTGTAGTCAGGGCTGTTCCTCAATTCTTTATCTAAAAGGCTACCAACCATCCTAGAGTAAAGCTAGTCAAGATGGCTGCCATCTTGGGAAAACCTTTCCCTGTAATCAACCAAATAGATTCCTTATAGCAAACAAGAAGATTAGTCTTGCAATAATTAACTGAACTAGTTCATTTGTGTAGCATATATACAGTTCCATGACAACCAAGATAAGCAATGTGGGGTGGTGGAAAGAATCTAGTTCTGCAATCAGATGATCTTGGTTCAAATCCAAGCTTTTTCACTTGGGCGAGTCATTTAACTATTCTATGTCTTAGTTTCCACATCTGAAAAATGTATTTTATGACCTCCAAAGTCCTTTCCAACTCTATTTGTATGATCCTATGAACTAGGTAAAAGGTTAAAAAAAAAAAGTCAGTAACAGATTGCTTAGTCTATAGGACAAAAACAATAGGTTTAAATATTTTATTGATGTGAACACTTGTTTGACAAGATCTAGATATAGAACAAGAAGAATTAGCAAATAAAGTTCTCCCACATATATACAAAAACCAATTATTAATTAATTATAATAGGACCACAAGAAAATAGTATGTCTTCAGCCACATGAGTGATGGCATATCTCTTCCCCATTACAAAAAAAAATAAAATAAAATAAACCTTTTATGCTCATTCCCCTGCCATTTAGCATCAAATATTTTATTGATGGGTGATTTTTTTGTCTCTGATATTTTCAAATTAGAGAAAAAAAATAGTATCTGTACACAAAACTTCCAAGTGATTTCTTGAACAATAAAGCAGTCAAGTGATTCCATACTTTCAAAGGTGCTGGAAAACTTTTGCCTACAATTTCCCTTCTAGATATGTGACAGTCTTCAGATTTCCACACTAAGGATAAAGTATTATAACTGGAGGGTAGGCAATACACATGAGAGTTCAGCTCCTGGGCTCTTACAACCAAAGATGCCCATTTTTTGGAGTTATTTGTTTACCTATTTGTCTACCTTATATTATATTTTCCATGATTTGATTGGTGGGGAAACATAGGATTATCTATTGCCTTTACTCCCAAACGTACACTTTGGGATATTTAAGCATTACAGTTAGTTGAGATGGTGAAGGAAGAAAAGAAAGAAAAAAAGGTGGGGGGAGGAGTTAGCTCGATCAGTGGCTGACCTTGCAAATTTATCATATATTGCAATCAGATGGGGACTGCTCTTATGGCCTTGAGATGAGGAACTTATCTATAAACCCATAACTCTTTTGGAGTGGTAAGTCTGGGCAGAAAGGCTTTTCAGCTCAGGAATGTAAGGACTAAGCTGATAGGAAAAAAAAAAAAGGCAAGGGTGCCATTAAGTCTGTCCATATTCTAAATACATGACTTAACTCTTAACTCTCCTAAGCCAGTCTCCAAATATTAAAGCATGTTCCATTGGTGGCATAGATATTAATGTTCCTTTATGGTTCTTGTTTATATTTCACACATTAGAGTTTCTTACATCAACATCTGGATTAACAGGAAAGTACAGGGAATTAATAACTGGTTCCTGTTTCGTTGAGTTATTTGGCTTTTTTAGACCTGACTTCCCTCATCACCAAAATGAGATCATAGATCTTATAGATCCTAATCTACCCAGTGGCACAGAGCAGCAATTCAATGTTTACTCTGGCCAGGTTCTATCTTGAGGCCTTTTCACAATTCACTCTTTGGTTCATACTCCTAAGCAGGAGTTCCCCTGGGAACATCAGAATAAATCTAGTTTTGTCTCACTCAAGTTTTCCCCCTGGAAACATCAGATTATTGTTTTTACCTACATTTCTACATAAAAATTTAAAAAATTTCATCTCTCATATAGACATTCATATAATATATTACTTCCCAGCTACCTATGCATCATGCTGCTTATACTCTAGTGATCTTTGCTATCTTCCCCATCCACTCCCTATATCCCACTCTTGAGACACTGAGTTCTGATGAGCTTCCTCCTTATTTTGTCTGGAAACAGATTTTCTTGACACTTCCAGGCCAACTCCATCCTTTGCTGCAGCCCACATTCTGCCCCCTCACACCACCATCTGCTTTCTAACTTGGCTTTTTGTGTTGTTTTCCTATATTAGATTATAAACTTCCCGAAGGGAAGTATTATTTCACTTGCCTGTACCTAAAACCTCCCTCATTACTTATTCCAGGAAGAGTGAAATATTAAATGCTTAATAAATGCTTTATTTCTCTACCTCTCCATCTATCCTTATAACTATTCACATATCTATCTGTCCTATATATCTAAGTATACAGACCATTTATCTATATATATATCTATACATATATTATATATATATATATCATCTATTTATCTATCCTATATATCTATCTCTATCTAGCCATCTATCCATCTATCTACCTGTTTATCATGGATTTATGTGGAGAGATTTTATTTAATGACCAAAAAAAATTGCAAAAAACAGAAAGAACCTATAATAGAGTCCATAAAGAGTTAAGACAACTCTTTCTCTTTCTGGGAGTATTCTTTTGTAGGGAGCTACTTAGTCCTTTAGACACATAGTAATGACTTAAAGTTAACAACCATCCACATTCATACAACTGCACAAGGAAAGCACTTGAAATTGTATGAGTGCACTCACGGTTTCTTACATTCAACTTCAGGTGTATCCAAGCAGAATCAGACTCAGAACTCCAGAGCTGGAAGGGATTTCTGTAGCTGTGCTGTATAAGTAGTGCCCTAAACAGAATTTCCTCTACAACATACCAAATGAGTATTCTTCCAGCATCACTCAAAGCTAAAATAAACAAACAAACAAAAACTCTCTGGAGCAAGAGTCCTTTTTGTTCACCTAAGGTAGCCCATTCCACTTATGGATTTAAGGAATTTTTTTTTGCTGACATGAAACCTAAAATTGCCCTTTTCTGACTTCCACCTATTGTTTTTACTTCTTCCAGATGATGACACTTCAAAGACTTGAAGATAGCTGTCATTTTCCTCCAAAGTTTTTTCTTATTAAGAAAAAACAACCAGATTTGAACTCAGGAGGAGGAGTTTTCCTGACTTCAGGCTCAACACTTCATCACACATCTAGCTGTCTACCACATAGTAGGCTCTTCATAAATACTTGTCAATTGATTTCTAATTTTAGTGCCAAGAAATGAACATATGTTCTGGCCAGGGAAAGTAAAGCAAGACAAATATCTTTCTATTCCTGGAAGTTATGCCTTTTATAAGGCAATCTAATAATTCAGTCAGTTTTTTGGCTTCCATGTCATATTGTTGATTTATATTGTGCTTACAGTTGCCTAACCATTCTTCCCCACCCACCATCCACCCCTGCTCCAGATTTTTTTCAGGAGTTATACTTCCCCCAGTTTTTACTTATTTTGAGAAACAAACACAAAAGAGAGAGAAACAACCATGTGTTTGTGTATATCATTGGTCAGGTGAAGGTATAAGCAGTCATCCTTCCCTTACCTGGCAATCAGGTAGATAGTTAAAAGCAAAGAGGAAGGCAGATGGAAAGGGAGGGAATGAAAAAAGGAGAGTGGGGAGAGACAGAGACAAAGAGACAGATATTGAAATAATAGAGGGGAGAGGGAGACAGAGAGGGATACAGAGAGTCAGGAACATAGAGAAAGACAGAGACGCCGGAAAGATACACACAGAGAAAGAGAGAGACTGATCAACCCTTTTGAATGTACTTAGTTCCACTCATTCCACTGAGTCCTTTATCCTTAATACCATTGAAATCATTTAAAGAACATTTTTTTCATCAGACAGTACAAATCCTGGAATCAACAAAGTTGGAAACTCACATGAAGCTTCCATAAATTGCTTAGATTGGACTCAGGAAGAGGATATTGATTAAGCTCCAAGGATTAGCCCCTCACTGGTCAGTATACCCTCATTACAAAAATAACAACAAACAATAAATACAAAAACCAGAAACAGAATAAGAATTGAGTTATTTTGTCTATTATAAATACCCAACTATCTCCATCCAGAGGAAGAATTAATAAATAAAAGTATGTATAGAATAATTTTACATATACATATATATATACATATATATATATATATGTATATATGCACACACCTATTTGCGTTTGATGATAGCCATCTCCACCATGGAGGGAGGAAGGAAAAAAGAAAAAAAAGTTACATAATTTTGTTGTATATGCAAGATGTGCATAGTAGATTTTCAATTTCATGTGCAATCACCTTTTTTATCGTAGTATGTTATGGAAACATTTATTTTATTCCACATATTAAAAATAAAATAAATGTTTAAAAAGAATTGAGCATCTCTACCTTTTCTTGACAGCCATCATTATCAACTACCCTCAAAAATAGTCATACTATCCTCTACTATCTTGTACTAGTCTATATTCTCCTATCTTATCCTATCTTGTACTTTCCTTTTGTATCCCTCTCCATTCCCCAATATATTACATACACAAAAAAAAATCCACCTCCCTTGTTTTATTGCTCTTTGTCAGCTCATTTTGAGTTTTACTGCTCCTGATCCTATAGGATCCATGTCATGTTTTTCTATTTCATTCTCTATTAACTGCCCTTGATAGCATAGAATTGTTTACCAACTTTTCTCCTTTCAACACTCTTAGTAGAGGAATAATTCTTGCTTATTTCTCCATCATGCCACAGCTACCCTTCCATTGCTGGCAGCTCACATTCCCTAAGCTGAAGATTTCCTAGAAACTCCTCAGAACTCATCTGTTGCCCCTTTACTGTGGATGAACCCCCAGAGCTCTGACCTGTGCTCTCTTCTTTCTATTCAATCCCTCTTTATGTAATCTCAACAACGCTCATGTTCTAAATTACTATCTCTATGCAGATGAATCCCAAATCTTTAGATCTCTCTTCTTTTTGCATTACTAATGGTAATTACTAATTGGTGGAAGAGGGGAGGCCATGTGATAGTATCCTTTCTGAGGATTACATGGGTTTTCTGATCCATATTAATCTCAAACTGGAGTCGCTGTGTATGCAAATGGCTTCTCAGGAGCCACAAAACATGATTCCCTCCATCTTTACCTCTCTCTACTCTACTATGTAAAGAATAAGTCCATGGATGTGGATGAGGTGTCTGACAATCCATGACACAATCAATTACTTTCAAACACAGTATTAATAATTACATGTCCCCCTTGTATAGGGAACCATATTCAATGCCAGAACAAAGTCCTTCTTGGTAGGTGATAACAAGAATGCATGACAATAATGAGTAACATTTATATAGCTTTTTATTGTTTCCAATGTGTTTTACATATACTATGTAATTTGAACTTCATGAACATTAAGAGATCTTTATTTGGGGGATAATAAGGATAATGGCCAGACTGAGGATGAGCATTTTAGTAACTTTCTCAGTATTACATGCTAGTAAGTCTCTAAGAGAGAATTTGAACTCATGTTTTTTCTTGTTCCAAGTCAAACATCCTATCCATGATATTAACTAACTGCCTTAGAATAATGCCTGGGGATATAACTCCTGTAATAGCACTTTAGCTTTAAAATGGACTTTAGCACCACCTAGTACACCTCCAATCTTATTTTTCAGTCATTTCCTATTACCCTCCTTCACATATCATCCTGGTCAAATGGACCTGCAAAGACTCCCTTGCTTTGGTAAAATTTTAGTTCAGGTTCTTTCCAATGGAAATTTTTTCTGATCCCCCTCCAATTAAAGTATAACTTATTTGAAATGACTTTGTATTTACCAAAGTGTGGTATTACCCCTACTAGGCTTCACCACTGGCAGTGAGGTGGTAGATAGAATGCCAGCATTGGAGTTAGAAGGACCTGAGTTCAAACCTGGCCTCAGATACTTCATAACAAGCCATAGTTTCTTCATCTGTAAAACAAACTGGATAAAGAAATGACAAACTATTCTAGTGTCTTTGCCAAGAAAAATTTAAAGTTGTACACAACTGAACAATAATCTGCCTCCTAGATGAAACATGAATCCTTTCTATGACTTTCTCATTTAGTGGTTATTCAGCACTTTTTGAATACCTTCCACAGGCCCTTTCTAGCTCTAAAATTTCAGGACTTTTATAGAGAAAACATAAAGACTTGGGGACATTTAAAATTGGAAGATTATGTAAAATCCCAAACAAACAAAAAACAAATTATCTTTGTATCAGTTGTCCAGATTAGGACCCCTATGACTCTTGGGTTGAATACTTTTAGAAGCTTACTAAGAAAAAAATGGGATTTTTTTCCTTTAATGCAAGCCTGGCAATTTACAATAGCCAGGCTACACACACACATATATATATATGTGTGTGTGTGTGTGTGTGTGTGTGTGTGTGTGTGTGTGTGTGTGTGTGTGTGTGTATACAAATTCTATTTAATCCTTGTTATTTATATACCTATCAGTATAAGGAATGATTCTACAAAATCTCAAAAACCGCTTTTTGGTTAAATTCTTATGGTCAACTGGAGCTCTAAGTCTTAAGAATATCTCTGATCTATTTATATTGAGCATGCATCTCCTTGATAATATAATTTCTTTTCTTTCCTCTACTTCTCAACTTATCTGATAGTCACAGAAACAAAAAAGGCAAGCAAATACATGTCTGGGGAAGAGAAATTGTTCAGCTGACAAATGTTCCAAGCTCAGTATCCTACCTAGCTTGCTCTATTATAGCTAATTGGAGGAGGCACATGGAAAGTTAGCACTTTCTTTATGATCAACAGTGAAATAATGAGTAAAAATGGTCTCCAAAATGGTCTGCTGTTTATAATATTTTTGAATATACATCTTGTAGGGGATTTTATAGGCAACTTTCTACCCCCCATATTATCTTGCAATGCATAGAGTCAGACATTATTACTCCTAAAGAGTAGGGGAGTGTAAGTCCAGAGATATTCTGGTCTAGGATATACACACAGTCAGGAATATCTGGTCTTCTGATTCTACCACTCAAAGTTGCTTAACTTCTCTGAAATCCAATTTCCTCATCTATAAAATGGGGGTAATACTATCTATAGGATCTCCCCACCTATAGAGCTCCCGGGCTGTTTTTTGGCATTGTCAATCAATCAACAAGTTTATATTGTAGCTGCTATGTTCTATAGGGCAAGCTGGATGGTACAGTGGATAACATGCTAGCCTTAAAGTCAAGAGGACCTGAATTCAAATCCAGCTTCAGACACTTCCTTGCTGGGTGATACTGGGTAAGTCATTCAACTTTGTTTGCCTCAGTTTTCTCATCTTAAAATGAGCTAGAGAAGGAAACAGCACGCCACTACTGTACCTTTGCCAAGAAAATCCTAAATGGGGTTACAAAGAGTCAGACATGACTGAAATGACTCAAAAACAATAACACATTATTTCTAAAAATATATATATTCCATTTTTCCCCAATTAAATGTTAAAACAATTTTTGACATTTTTTTAAAAGCTGTGAGTTCTAAATTCTATGCCTCCTGCTCTCCCTCACCTCTCTCCTCCTTCAGACCATAAGAAATCAGATGTAAGTTAAACATGTGAAATCAGGTAAAACATTTCATATTAGTCATTTAACCAGAAAATGTTCTATGGTCTAGAGAAATAAAAACAAAAAGAAAAGTCCCTGTTTTAAGAAGCTTATATTCTATCTGTGGAGACATGTGCACATATAAATAGAAATGAAATAGTAGAAAACATTCTGAGTTTCTGTACACCAGACATTGATGCAAATCAGGAGTTAAGAAAGGACTTTGATATCTCCAAAGGAATAAGCCATTGCCAAAGAAGAGTTCTTGGCTCTAAGGAGGTGGGGTGGGATCCAGGCTGAAGAAAAAGACTCAAGGAAAGGAATATGGATGCTGTCACACTGGTCCAAAGTCTCTAGTAGGAGACCCACCCACAGCATCTGTCTGACATAATATCCATTAAAGACTTTAGCTTTAAAAGGCTGTCTCCCATTGCATCCAGGGCCATCTCCAGTCATTCTGATTGACATTTTGCCTCTGGACCCAGATGACTCTGGAGAAGAAAGGGAGGCTGGTGATTTTGCATAGCCCTCCTTCACTTAAATCCAATTTACTTTCATGTCATGACATCATCTCTCTGATGACATGGTCCTATTCTTGAATGAAAGACAAACACAACTTCTGTGAGTAAGATCAGGAGCTGCCCCCTGGGGACTCAAGTGGAACTGGCCATTTGGGCAACATAGCTCCCCCTTCTCCTTCCCATTCCTCTTCTCCTTTCTCCTTCCCCCTTTCCTTTTTTGCTCTCCTTTCCTTTTTCCCCTTCCCCTCTCTTCCCTTCCCATTTCTCTAGCCTAAATGCAGTCTCTCAGGACTTCCCTTTCCTCAATGTGAGGCTTTCAAAGCTGGTCACCATCTGCAAGAAGCTCAATCTCTAGAACTTTCAGAACCACAAAGCTGCTGTCAGAAGGACCAGGCAAGTCTCCAAGCTGTTCTGTAAGAAGGATCAGACATCCCTCTTTATAAGCTGTACTAAAAGCTCAGGAGCATATGGCTCACAGCCTTTCTCTCACACTTAGACCTGCAAAGAAAAATTCCATGATATTGTGCCTCATTTGAGAAAGAAGATAAAGGAATTGAAGGAACTTAATGTTTCAAAGATGAATAGACAAGTTAAATAGAAAAAGCCAATTAATGAAGAATGTACCAATTGCTGTATGAAGATTGCAGATACCTAGACGTCTCAGTGACTTTCTAGCTGATGCACGACTACCAAAATAGAATGCATCAGCATTTTGAAAACATGGAAGCTAGCATCTGAGTGATGGATGAAATAAGATGCCCACTTGATTTGAAGCTCCTTCAGGAAGGCAAAGAGCTGCTGCAGAAGTAAGTCATGGCTTTGTGAAAAGTCCAAGTCTTTCACCTCAGAATTAAGAGAATATCTTGTCACTGCGATGAAGGACATGCTAAAGAAATTCAGAGTGAATATCACTATGCATCCTACAACAGCCAGTTCCTATGTCACTGTATCTGATGATGTGAAGAGTATAAATATGGAGATGACTGTCCAAATCAATCTAACAGCGCTGAAAAATCTCATTATTTGGTCCTTGGTCAACAAGACTTCAGCTTCTACAGATATTACTGGGAGGTGGATGTCAGTAAGCAATCTCATTGAGCACTGGCAAGTACCTCATGAAGAAAATAAGTGTAGAAAATAAAGGTGATAGAGCACTAGCCCTGGAGTCAAGAGGACCTGAATTCAAATCCAGCTTCTGATATTTATTGGCTTTCCACGGGAAAGACACTTACCCTCGATTGCCTCCAAAAACAAATCTTTTTTTAAAAAAATATATCAGTAATAGACGTGGCTCTCTTCAACAATGAGATGATTCAAACCAGTTCCAATTGTTCAGTGATGAAGAGAGCCATCTACATCCAAAGAGAGGACTGCGGAAACTCAGTATGTTCACAACATAGCATTTTCACTCTTTTTGTTGTTGTTCACTTGCATTTTATTTTGCTTCTCTCTTTTTTTTTACTGGTTTGATTTTATTTTTCTTGTGCAATATGATAATTGTATAAATATGTATGTATATTGGACTTGACATATATTTCTACCATGTTTAACATATATTGGACTACTTGTCATCTAGGGGAGGGCATGGGGGAAAAGGAGGGAAATTGGAATACAAGGTTTGCAAAGGCTAATGTTGAAAAGCTGTCCATGCATATGTTTTGAAAAATAAAAAGCTTTAATAAAAATAATAATAATAATAAAATAAATAAATAATACACCAGTAAGAGGAAAACAACCCAATACTCATTTGGATATCTGAATGTACTTCTCTTTGAAAAGACTGGGAATTGACTAATATCTGGAAACCATTAGTTTGCCTGCAAATGAAAATCTCTGTGCACATAATTGGCAGATTATACTGATAGAAGTTATCTCTTTTATAATGATATCAGAACCCCCCTCATCTATGGAATTTAAAATATGTCACTCAGAGAGCCTGCTAGGGCTCTTTTCTCTCTTAGGTTCCTATGCCAGGAACAATAGTTGCTCTCCTGACCATTTTTCCAGCGGATTATAATATGCATGGGAATAGCTGTCTCTGACCATAAGCATCTTGTGTGTGTGTGTGTGTGTGTGTGTGTGTGTGTGTGTGTGTGTGTTTGTGTGTGTGAAGGAACTCTAGGCAAAACTAAGCTCACGTCTAATGGATACAGGAAACTATAAAGATAATAGGTCACTGCCAGAGACATAGAGACACAATTCAGGCTCTGCTGAAGATCATTCCCTATGAGAAGCAAGGAGCCAAATTGCTAACTAACTTCAAGACTGGCTGCAATAATGCCAGCTTAAGAGCTTCATTCCCAAGTGGTTTGTTTTCCATCACTCTCACTACACAATATGATGATTTATTATCACAATAAATCTAACTTGATTAATTTCATTTTAAAAACAAGAAATAAAATAAACATATAATTATTTTTATTTTATGTAAGTGAAAGACAGAGTGGGCAAATGATATCCCATGGTCAAATCCAGCCTTTCACCTATTTTGTATCAATTTATAAGCTAAGAACATTTTTACATCAAAATACAATAAAATTGTGTTGTAAAATATAAAAATCATTCTTGGCTTTTAGATGTACAAAAAGACACAGCAGGCTTGACAGGATGTATTTTACTAACCTCTGACCTAAAGGAATTGGGGAAAGGTGATATTTAGAAGAAGATAGCCTTGAGCTTTGACTGAAAGAAGACTCTTAAGACATAGAAGCAAGGAAGGAGGGTGTTTTAGGTTTGGGAAATAGCCTAGGCAAGGTACAGAGACAGGAGATGGAATATTATGTATGGGGTAAATGCAAGAAATTAGATAATCTATCTGTGTCACTTTGAAAACCTTGAATGCTATATGAATCTCAACTGCTACTATTAAGATTCCTAAGTCTTGATTCTTCTAATGTTAAACTTTGTAACTGGATAAAGTCATGAGGGGGAGGGAAGTATGGTGTTAGAAGGAATAAAAATTCTTCCTATCTCAATTTCTTCTTTATAAGAAGGGAGTTTAAGGAAAAAATCAGAAGTGGATGGACTGGAGGAGCTTGATTCCTTTTTGTGATTTTATTATTTGTAATTTTTTTTATCTCTGTGTAAAAAGGAATTATTATCATTCATTAGCATTAGCAAAATCCCACTAAATAATGTTTTTTATTAGGACAGAAATTTGTTCTTACACATCTCCAAGTTTAATATCATAAGATTCTTGTCCCATATGAACTTTGGAAAGGAACTTTGAAATCAAATAGCCCAGCACATTCATTTTACAAATAGAGAAATTGAGTCTTAGAGATGGAGAAATTGAAACTTAGAATAAGAAACTTAGATTCATAAATCTCTGCAAGCGTAGTAAACAGTCAAGGTTTAGTATTCTTTAAGTATTCTGAAATCTGAGTCCTAAGGAAAAAAATGGAACATATGCCCAGTTGTTTCAACCTTTTTTCTATGAATGATGAGGTGAAAGGGTCACCCAGAGAACCTGAGAGTCATGGTACTCTATTTTAATCCCATGCAGTTGAAGGGGAGGGAAAATAGAGGGATTGAAAGTGAGAGAGCTGACGCTTAAGGGTGATTATAGTCAGGGAAGAAACTTAAGGATGACATTCTGGTATCCCATATTTCTTTCCCCAACAATAGCTTCCAAATCAAATGAGCCTAATCTGTAGAGGTCAAAATAAGATTTTTCTTATTGACTTCCCTGAAAGCTTAGTCGGCTCTCTGAAAATCAGGTTGTATGTGCCTTACATCATCATCAACTATCACCAATAGCAAAGATGCAGGAGCCTAGACTGGACTGGCAAATGTGTCAATGATGCATGAGGCAAGGGAGAATCCAGTTCTTTCTGGCAGAGCAGCGCTGACCTAGCGTGTCTTTAAATGACAAGCAAATGCAATTTGCAAAATACATCTGGAGCTGATGTGGGTGGAAACAAGGTGTTGCAATGAGTCACTATTCTAATGTCAGGCATATGCTTTAAAATAAGACAGAAGCAAGTTGCAGGCTTGGGATAGGAAACTGGGCAAGAGTGTCTCTAATGGTGAAGTGATAGAAAGAATGGTGGGATTAGGACTCAAAAAACCTGGGTTCCAACTAGAAAAAAAAAAAGATATATGTATTTTTATGAGTGTGAAAGCAATGAAATTGAAAATGCTTCATTATTTTTGGAAATCTTAGTTTAATACTTTCTAACAGTGATTTAAAGGTCTGGTTCTAAATTCTATGTATTAAAACATTTAGTTTAGCAATTCTAATAGTGATTCAAAGGTCTGGTTTTAATTCTATTTATTTAAAAATTTTTGTTTTAATATCTATTATAATTGAAAAAAATACCTCACAAAGATATGTAAATCCATATGGACAAACTGCTTCATTGACTGTGCTTATTAAATAATGATACTCATTTTTCAATCTCCTGCAACAAATATGTAAAGGGTTATTTTTTGCTTTTTTTTTTTGCTTTTTTTAGTTCAACTGATAATTTCCATTTTCTCTGACATCTATCAGTAGTTGCAAACTAATCAAATATGAAATTTAGATACATACACATTTACAAATGGGCTCCAAACCCATTAAATCCCATCAATTGCAAGATTTTTTAATAGGTAAGAAAAAATCTTTTTCTAAATTTTTCAAGTTTGCAGATATAAGGAGTTTTAGAGGTGACACATCATTTTGGTCACAAAAGCTTATTTTTTAAAATTCTTTTTACTCACAATGACTTCATATTATCATTAGTAATATCTCAAGACACAATATACACTTAGGATGAGGTTCATCATTGTTGAGAGTTGAGTATAATTCCACACTTTAAGTGATCTTGATAATTTCACATATTTTTGTCTGATGTCTTGTCAGCTATTATCATTTCATCATTGCCTTTCCTTTATACTGTGGTTAATGAAGAGATTATACTGGGGTGGGAGAAGTATTAGCTATGTATGCAGTTTTCTGGTTGTTTGGTTATACTCAAATCACTACTATTTTCAATCTGTGGTTTCTTTGTAGAGGTAATTTTTAAAGTTACTTGAGTAGTTTGTGAAGATTCATTTAGTGAAAACTAGATAATATAAATTCATTTAACTGAATTCATATAAACTGCAATAATAAAAATAGGTAGTTTTCTATTTTAATAATATTTTATTTTTTCAATTACACATAAAGATCATTTTCAATTTGTAAGATTTTGAGTTTCAAATTTTTTTCTCCCTCTCTCCCTTACCTCCCCTCTCTCTAAGGCAGCTAGCAATCTGATATAGGCTATACACATACAATCTTTTTTTTTTTTTTTTTTTTTTTTTTTAGAAAAAACATACTTCCATATTAATCATGTTGGCAAAGAAGAATCAGAACAAAAAGGAAAAACCCCAAGAAAGGGAAAAAAACAAAAAACAAAATAAAGTGAAAATAGGATGCTTTGATGCACATTTAGTTTCCATAGTTCTTTCTCTGGATGAGGATGGTACTGTCTTTCTCAACTCTATTGGAATTGTCTTGAATAACTGAATAGATGAGAAGAGCTAAGTCTATCATAGTATAACATCATGTAATCTTTTTATTAGCTTTTTTATTTTCAAAATATATGCAAGTTTTCAATATTCATCTTGCAAAAAACTTGTGTTCTAAATTTTCTCTCCTGCCCTTCTTCCCACCCTGTCCCCTGGACAGCAAGTAATCCAATATATGTTAACTATATGCAATTCTTCTATACATATTTCCACATTTATCATGTGACACAAGAAAAATCACATTAAAAAAGGAAAGAAAATGAGAAAGTAAACAAAAAATGAGCAAATAACAACAACAAAGGTGAAAATGCTATGTTAGCATCCACATTTAGTCCCCACAGTCTCTTTCTGGATGCAGATATTCATTGGAATTGGCCTGAATCATCTCATTATTGAAAAGAGTCACGTCCATCAGAATTGATAATCACATAATCTTGCTATTTGTTGTTTACAATATTTTCTTTGTTCTATTCACTTCACTCAGCATCAATTCATGTAAGTCTCTCCAGACCTCTGTGAAATCCTCCTGCTGGTCATTTCTTATAAAACAACAATATTCCATAACATTCATGTACTATAACTTATTCAGGCATTCTCCAATTGATGGGCATTCACTCAGTTTCCAGTTTCTGGCTACTACAAAAAGAACTGCCACAAACATTTTTGCACATGTGGGTCATTTTCCCTTTTTAATGATCTCTTTGGGACATAGGCCCACTAGAAGCACTGCTGAATCAAAAGGGTATACACCGTTTGATAACTGTTTAGGCAGAGTTCCAAATTGTTCTCCAGAATGGTTGGATAAGTTCACAATTCCACCAATGATGTATTAGTGTTCCAGTTTTCCCACATACCCTCCAATATTCATCATTATCTTTTCCTGTCATTTTAGCCAATCTGAGAGGTATGTAATGATATCTCAGAGTTGTCTTAATTTGCATTTCTCTGATTAATAGTGATTTAGAGAATTTTTTCATATGACTAGAAATTTCAATTATTTCTTCATCTAAAAATTATCTGTTCATATCTTTTGATCATTTATCAATTGGAGAATGGCTTATATTTTT
The DNA here is from genome assembly GCF_048593235.1 of Sminthopsis crassicaudata. Lineage (NCBI taxonomy): Eukaryota > Metazoa > Chordata > Mammalia > Dasyuromorphia > Dasyuridae > Sminthopsis > Sminthopsis crassicaudata. The sequence continues at coordinate 407,818,189 of NC_133618.1, read as the reverse complement.
ATAAATTTGACTCAATTCTCTATATATTTCAGAAATGAGACCTTTATCAGAACCCTTGAATATAAAAACTTTTTCCCAGTTTTCTGCTTCCTTTCTAATTTTGTCTGCATTGGGTTTGTTTATACAAAAACATTTTAACTTAATATAATCAAAATTACCCATTTTGCATTTCATAATGTAGTCTAATTCTTCTTTGGCCACAAATTCCTTCCTTCTCCATAGATCTAAGAGGTAGGCTATCCTTTGTTCTGCTAATTTGTTTATAGTGTCACTCTTTATGTCTAAAGCATGAACCCATTTTGACCTTATCTTGGTATAGGATATTAGGTGTTAGTCAATGCTTAATTTTTGCCATACTATTTTTCAATTTTTTCAGTAATTGTTTCTTAAACATTGAGTTTTTTATCCCAGAAGCTGGGGTCTTTGGGTTTATCAAACACCAGATTACTATAGTCATTAACTATTGTGTCTTGTGAACCTAACCTAATACATTCCTCGACTATTCTGTTTCTTGCAAAAATCCAAATGGCTTTGGATCATCAAATAATCTTGCTGTTATTGTCTGTATACAATATTCTCCTGGTTCTGTTCACTTCTCCCACATCATTTTATATCTTTCCAGGATTTTCTGAAAGCAACCTGCTCATTATTTCATATAGAACAATAGTATTTCATTGTATTCCTATTCATAACTTATTCAACTATTCATTCCCCAGTTCTTTGCTTCCACAAATAGAGTTGCTACAAACATTTTTCACATGTGGGCCCTTTTCCTTTTTATGACTTCTTTGGGATACAGACCCAATAGTGACACTGATGCATCAAAGGGTATGCACAATTTTATTTTTTAAAGGTAATTTTGCAAGATATTTTACATATGTTATCTCATAGACAGTAAAAGTATTCCATTGTACCGATGAGGGTACTAAAATAGAAAAAAATGCTAAATGAATTATCTAAGGTCACACAGCTACTTAGTAACTGAGGCAGAATTCAAATGCAGATTTTCTCATTTCCAATTCTGGTACTCTACCCACTTTGTCATCTAGTTTTCTCCAGTATGTCATAATATGATGAAAATGAATAAATGAATAAAGGCATTACAGCCAATTCATTCTTCCATGGGATATCTCACATAATTATGTGTAATATTTGACCATCTGATACATGGACTCAGTGAAGATTATTATTTTCAGTATTAGTAAGTACTTTACATATTCAGCACTGGGGCTGAACTTCAAAGGAAACAATGGATTGAAGACACAGAAATTAAGAAAGATTATGGAAAAGAAAGAACACCAGAGATGCAATATCATGTGAGGAATAAGCAGAAAGGCAAGTTTAACTTGAACATTGGAATGTAATATGTAATAAGCCTGAAAAAGTAGGATGGAGACAAGTCATGAAGAATTTTAAATGGCAAAGAGAGGAGTTTTGATTAGCTTTTAAAGGCAATAGGGAGCCACAGGAATTTATTAAGCTTGGGAATGACATGGGCTTTAAATGGTTCTTTTCAAAACTTATCTCTGGAGCTTCTTCCTCAGCTTCTGACATTGCTTTTGACTTCCACTGGGTAGATGTGCCCAGAGTATACTGACCAGTTCATGTAACTCATCTACTAGTCTAGATAAAATTGCCCTGTTTTGTTCCCTGGTGACCCCCTCACAAGAAAGCTAACTCAGTTTCAACACTGTGAAAAATGGATTAGAGGTCACAATGTACTAGGAAGACTAACACAGATGGTTGGTGATTTTTAAGTTTCTGCCAGTTACCTTTTACTATAGCAACTGATACTTTACCTGCAGCTTCATAGTAGAGAAGGAGCAGGGTCTGAATGTAAAGAAGAAACAGCCTGGCAGAGTGTGAAAAGCACTGAATTTGATATCAGAAAGGTAAGGGTTCAAGCCCTGCCTCAGATGCTTAGTAGATGTTTGATGTTGTACAAATGGCCTTGAAGTCCTTTATATAAAGTGGGGCCAATTAAAGCAATTATATCATGGGATTGTTGTGAAGGTCAAATGACATGATGTATATAAAGTATTTTATAAATCTTAAAACCTGCATAAGTGTATTATAATAGTAATTATTATTATCAAAGGGAAATAGCATTATTACTTAAGAAGCTAGAGAGCTGGGAAAAGAAGTTAGATTGAAGGAAGAGAAGGGACACAGAAAAAACTTGATTTCCTGGAGGAGGTCTGAGCTGGCCTTTCCAGGAACCATATACCCACTAATCTCAGGTAAGGAGGAACAGAAACCAAAAAGAGACAGAAAATGATAGAGGAGTTTCTAGTCAATCTAAGAACCTGATTCAAGTCAGGGAGCTATATGAGCCAGACCCGAGGATTTAAAAAGAACTAATCTATGATGAGAATAAAGAAACCTGGACCGTACTTCTTACTGTTCTCATGAGTTGTATGAATTAAATAGGTCCAGAGGCAAGGGAAGTGGTACTGCAAATTCTTTTCATTTGGGAATTTCAAACTCAAGGTTGAATTATAATTATAGAGTGACTGTAAAGGCTCTTAAGGAAGTGGGGTTCAACAGAGATATGAATTGTTTGAGTCTAACCCTGAATATTTCTCCCTAGCTATAGAGAATATCCACCCAGTCCTCAAAGAGGACTGAATCCAATCATTCTGGAGAGCAATTTGGAACTATACCCAAAAAGTTATCAAACTGTGCATATCCTTTGATCCAGCAGTGCTACTACTAGGCTTATATCCCAAGGAAATACTAAAAAAGGGAAAGGGACCTGTATGGGTAATTTTTTTACAACATTATCCCTTGTATTCACTTTTCCAAATTTTCCTCTCCTTCCCTATACCCCCTCCCCTAGATGACAGGCAATCTCATATATGTTAAATGTGTTACAGTATATCCTAGATACAATAAATGTGTGTAAAACTGAATTTCTTGTTGCACTGTAAGAATTGGATTCATAAGGTAAAAGTAACCTGGGTAGAAAGACAATAGTGCAAACAGTTTACACTCAATTCCCAGTGTTCCTTCTCTGGGTGTAGCTGATTCTGTCCATCATTGATCAACTGGAGCTGAATTAGATCTTCTCTATGTTGAAGATATCCACTTCAGTCAGAATACATCTTCATACAGTATTGTTGTTGAAGTTCTCCAATTGATGGGCATCCATTCATTTTCCAGTTTCTGGCCACTACAAAAAGGGCTGCCACAAGTATTTTGGCACATACAGGTCCTTTTCCCTTCTTTAGTATTTCCTTGGGATATAAGCCTAGTAGTAGTACTGCTGGATCAAAGGGTATGCACATTTTGATAACTTTTGGGCATAATTCCAGATTGCTCTCCAGAATGGTTGGATTCTTTCACAACTCCACCAACAATGCATCAGTGTCCCAGTTTTCCCACATGCCCTCCAACATTCATCATTATCTTTTCCTGTCATCTTAGCCAATCTGACAGGTGTATAATGATATCTCAGAGTTGTCTTAATTTGCATTTCTCTGATCAGTAGTGATTTGGAACACTTTCATATGAGTTGATATAGTTTCAATTTCATCATCTGAAAAATTGTCTGTTCATATCCTTTGACCATTTATCAATTGGAGAATGGCTCGATTTCTTATAAATGAGAGTCAGTTCTCTATATATTTTGGAAATGAGACCTTAATCAGAACCTTTAACTGTAAAAATATTTTCCCAATTTGTTACTTCCCTTCTAATCTTGTTTGCATTAGTTTTGTTTGTACAAAAGCTTTTAAATTTGATGTAATCAAAATCAATAATGATCTCTAGTTCTCCTTTGGACATAAATTCCTTCCTCCTCCACAAGTCTGAGAGGTAAACTATCCTCTGTTCCTCTAATCTATTTATGATCTCATTCCTTATGCCTAAATCATGGACCCATTTTGATCTTATCTTGGTATATGGTGTTAAGTGTGGGTCCATATCTAATTTCTGCCATATTCATTTCCTGCTTTTTAAGCTAAGGTCTTTC